>NC_091491.1:4839303-4993087 GCF_947461875.1 Haliaeetus albicilla
AAGGAATGCCAAGGCCCTGTTTCGCAGCAGACACTAGGTGTTTAAGAACATTTTTTATGCAGATCAAAAGAAAAACTAACACTGCAAACGTAAGGGATTTAAAGAGAAGTAGGTTCAAGGAATGGCTGAAGAGGCGGGTTATCTTGAAAGCAAGCTGCCACAGCCCACAGCTATCAAAACCACTACCAGTAAGCAAGATTTCTCTTTTGTTGTTTAAGACTGCAGGCAGGGATGGCAGACCCGATTCTGCATTTCTTGAGAATCTCAAAGTGCCCCTACCACAGCAAAGCACTAAGCATAGCAATAGATTACCATATGCCAGATGATCCTTTTGTGCAATATGAGCACCTTGCCAAATCTTGGGAACACTTAGGACAAAGCCATAGATGGAAAAAGCAGCTGAAGGCTTCACAAAGCAAGAAAACAGCAGAAGCTGGAGTGAGAAAAGTTAGTTACAATTCAGAGACCCAATGCAGTGAAGCTGCAGAGGGAATTGCCAAGCACAGGGGAAGAACCCGTTTGAAGTGACAGGGAATGAGTTTTAAAAGCAATGCTTTTGCTGCCAGTCATGTGCATGCAGTAAGCAACAGGATTAAGATGATTGTCTCCAAAAGACAAACCTCCTAGCTTCACCTGCTCAGAGCACAAATGAGAGACAGGAGATCTTGAGTTGCATAGTTTATCTCACTGAAGGAAAGGTGCTGCCAACATTTGTAGTCTGCAGCATTTTCAGGTTATCGCTAGCCATTCCCTGTATGAAAGATGCATCCAATGCAGTATCAGCTGTTACATTTTCAGATGTGGCTGCATAAACTGATATGAGGTCATGAAAAACAAGAGTTAACTCCCATGGCAGTGAGGTCAGCACAGTGCTGGATGAAATGTAATCAGGAATTTGATAAAGCCTTATAGTTGATACTGACCACATCTTCTCTTCCTTTCTGAGAGAGGCTGAAGCTCTGAAAATGTATCCAAGGATGAACATTTTCAATTAAATAAACCTGCTATATTGACAGTTTACAGAAATACTACATGTTATTATTTTTAAATATAGGCTGAAAGTGAGACAGCTCATTTTTATCTCTTTTCCACAGAGTTTAAAGTATGCTTCCTACCCTGCCTGAGGCAGAGTGCACATTACAAAAAGCAATGATGTCCTTGTAATCATTTACAGCAAGACAGGATGCTCACTAAGACCGACAGGAAACGTTAACTGTACGATGCATTTTGGCCCATCTGTCTCTCAGAAGCCATATGCAGGACTCTGCTGCCATTTTCTACAGAGACAAAGCAACCTGTGAAAGACAGATGTTTCAGAAATTCACCATGTGAAGTTACAGGTCCAGGAAATCCACATTGCTTTTGTGCTCTTAAGCAAATGTGCACATCGTGCAAATGATTTCACTATAATACTGTAAAATGGGAATTGTGATGTCGGCTAAACACCAAGCACTGCAGATACTGACATAAAGACTCAGTATGGCTCTTGATGACTGAAGACTGTGTGTTTGTCCACTCATGTCTCACACCAACAGTGCTTTGCACAGAAGCCAACTCCATCCTTAGCAACTTTTTATGACTCTACAACACTCTTTATTCCAAAGTACTTCAGTGTAGCCTCCTGTGACAAAAAAAATAACAGTCGACCCATTCTTAGATAGGTCACTCCATCCTTTGCTTCTCTATGGCAAATAGCATTATTTCTATACAGCTCAGAAAGCACTGCCTTCCTAAAGACCACTCCCCACTGCCCCATGATCTTGCTCTCACTCTTATACCTTTAGACATAGCAATAAGAAAGTGTCAGGCAGAGAAAGTTGAGTAAAAATAGTTTCTTCAGAGGAAATTAATGATTAAAGTGCATGAAAATATTTAAAGCCACAGGCTGAACCACAGTCTTCGATGAAATGTACTTTAATACTGATAATGCCTTCAATTCTTCCAGCCGCTATAGGAAGAACTACTCCTTTGAAGATGGAAGCAAAGTTGTAATCCAGAAAACCTGCTAAAGATTTCTGGTTTGTCCCTCTAGAGGTATCATCTCAGTTGCTGATAGCTGGGGCTGTAACAGTGACTGCTCCTCTGAAACAGCTGATCTCAGTTGTTTCTGTGGCATCCGTTTCCATGATCTTGTCTCTATAGCAGGAGACATAAAAACAGCAGCCCTCTGTCAGCAGGAAGCTGACAAAGGGATCCAGTTTTTAGAAGAGTGCAGGTTTGGGGAAAACCCAACATACACCAGATAGTATTTTAAGTGTTGCAACCTCCCCACTCCTAGAACACTGGCATCTAGGAAGAACCTACGCTGGAAGAGCAGGGGGCCGTGTTTAAATCCAGTGGAGCTTCCGCCCAAGCTCTGCCAGGCTGAACAAAATATTTCTAGAGAAAGTAACAGCTCTCCATTTTCCTCACAGAGTTGCTTCCCAGGTGTAACAAGGGAAGCAAACATAATTACCTTAGGCAGAATCTGACAAAGTTGCCATTGTCAATGCCCTGATTTGTGCTATAAAAGCCCTGTGATTTTAACAGTTGCAGTATGAGTGGGCCTAAATTTTACCTTTTCTAGAAAAAGCACCATGCGTTTGGGCTACTGAGTCAAAGGGAAGAACAGCCCTTGCTTTTCTCAGCAGCGTTTCCTGCCCATTTCTACCAGACATAAGTAGGAATGGCATCTCCTTCATTCTCATTATTTGTTCCCAAACTCTGACCAGGTCCATGTCTACTCTAATTCTTTATTTTCTCAGCTCACAAGTGATGCTGCTACTGTTGAAGTATGCTGTGTGGAAGCAATTTCATGAGCAAGCTGGCCTGCCTAAAATTTCTGTTATCAAAGACATAATAACATGCCAAGAGTAGCTGCTGAGCAGGAAGCTAAAAGGATACTGAAGACCTTCCTTCATTATTTAATTTACCTTCTGGATTTATTTCTGAATCACTGGTGTTTCCAGGGTCTTCCTTAAGAACTCCCACATCCTTTGCCCAATTCGTCCATTTAATTTCCTCTACTCTGGAGAGACAAAATGCAGCAGACACTGATGTATGGAGCACAGCATTTCAGTCCAGATTTCACTGTCCCCACAGCATCCCAACCCAGCTCATCCTGCCAACACAATCCTAATGGTTTGGCTGTAGCAACAACACACTACAGAGCATTTTTTTTTTGAGTGAAGATCTTCTGTAGTCTAAGCTCCACAAGGTAAATCTTCTTCCCCTGCATATTGTGTGCTGGTCTATGTTGTTTGTTTTAAAATATTCCAGTTTCTCGCAGGGAGCATACTTAATACAAAGGAGGCTCCTAGGTTGCACTTTCTATACATGCTCCGTAACACCCTGGAGTTAAGAAGTGCTGTCTGCAGTTCGGTTCACTGGGTGGAGAAAGGTTCACCTGCTCTCCCAGCTCCTATATGCGAGGAAGAGTGCTGCCCCCTCGTGCTGCACTCAAGTTGCATGTTCCTGAGCAAAGGGGCCACCAGCCTCCAGCCCTCCCACCACAGCCTGCTCTGGGCACGGCTATACTCGCAGCAGCAAAGAAAACATCATTGCAGGCACCCTGCCACCATAACCACTTGCACAGATTTGGGTTAAACAGGACACCTTTTAGTGACAGCATGTCTTGGTGACAATGCTGGCGGCTCAGCTAGCTCTCAAACTTCCAGCACTGCAATCACCAACCAACTTGCAAGTACCCAGGAATGTGTGGTTGAGTCACTCTGTTGCATCAGTGCTGAAATTCCCTGTGGCGGTTCAGGGTTACCAGCTTACGAATCATGGGAACCCCTTACTAGGCTGGTGTATAAGGGGTAATGGTACATCTGTCTTACCTGAAACACCACCTCTCATCTTTCTTATTGAGGCCCACTGACATGAAGCAGCCAGATCTCCTCTTCCCACCTTGGCGCCACAGCCAGGCCTTCTCTATTTCTAGAATAGCAATAGCCCTCTGAAAGAAGAAGTCTATGTCAGAGAGCAAACAAGGCATACAGAGCCCAGACCTTCTTTTCAAGTGAATCTTCCCCAATCAGCAACTACTTTGACTTAGAAAATCACTCTGGAACCCAATCCCAAAGTGCTCCTTAGCTTAATACTACCAGTCAGTTACTTAATTTCTCAAGTTACTTATGCATGTGGATCCGGACTGGCTGGTAGCCATGCAAACAGCATGAGTTTTAAATATATCTAAAAATGATGTTAGGATTTAGCCCCCAGAGTGGCAAGTTTATGTACAAGAGAAGTTCATAGCTCAGGGTTAGGACAAAGACAGGCACTGTCATCTCTGATGTTATGAGACTCAGGTAGGAGTTTTGGGCCATGACATAACTGCTGAGCAGCACTGCGCCTCACCTGCAGCTTCCAGATGCTTTTGCTGTAACCAGAAATATCTGTGACAGTCTCGCTCATGAGCGCAATCAGCATGTTGAGCAAAAGAATGTAAGTGAGGATCACAAAGAGAAGCAGCAGGAACATGACGAAGTATCTGAATCTGGCATGTTCCTGGAAATCCAGGTCACCCATCCCAATGGTGATCTTGAAGAGCTCCAGGGAAACACTAAGCAGCCCACCGTACATAGCATGGCTCCCAGCACTCTCCAACTGAGCAAGAGACTTGTTCTGAGAGACCGAAGGAGCGTCCCCCATCAGCGTAACCAGAGCTATGAGAAAAACAGAATTTGAATCTTCTTCAGAAAAATTTACTTCTTGCAGCCCAGCCTGCAACCTAATGCTGAGTAAGGCCTTACCTGCAGCAAAGCCAAAGAGGAAGATGATATAAACCAAGAGGAAACGCAGTAGATCTCTCAGGATAGTCTAAAACACAAATCAGGAGGAAGTGCCATCCTTTATCTCACATGAAATCACGAGGATGATCTCCTGTTCTCACACATCATAAACCAACCCCCAGTAACAATATTGAAAGCAAGTTGGAAAATGCTTTTATCCAGTTTAAGCAACTACTAATACATGTTAAATTACTTCCTCAGGTAAGTAACATCATTGGTAGCTTAATCTGAGAGTACTACATGAAATTATTTGTTGTTATGTTTGTATGAATAGGTTCTTTGAAACAAATAAATATCATCTCAGTTCCCCAGTATGGCTGTTTCCAAATTGTTTCAACGCACACATCTCTTTCTTTTCCGTCTCCATTGGGTTTCAGACAAGTGGTGATCAGAATTCTTCCCTGGCAACTCATTTCACCTCTGCTTTGTCTTGTCTTTCTAGTCCCAGACTCCTCTATGGACCTGGAAACATTTCTCAGCCCAAGCATAACAGTTCCAGGGAACTCCCACTGGTTTTGACTGCTAGTTTTGAGTTGGTTTATGACAAACTGGTGTCAGCTGCTGTGACTTCCTATATTCAAAGATAGCAAACTAGTGGTTTGCTGCAATTGTACTTCCTTGAAGACACTGATCTAAACTCCTTCTGCAATATTGTTACTTCCATAGTCAGTGACTCAATTGCATTTATGGTTTTCATGGTCCTGAGAGAAGAAAAATAATTGCAGGACTTCTATTAGTTCCTCACACCCAAACACTTTTCATACAAGGTTTTTTCCAAGTACTGACCTTCTGTATCATGACACTGTAGATCCCAGTGCGTTGAAAGCCCCGAGTGTAATACAGCGTGTTCACCCATCCCAAAAGCAGGGAGAACACCATCACTGCCACATAATTTTCTGAACTTGCACCATACAGGACGGCTGACAGCAGCAATGAGAAAGCCTGGATGAAGCTGGAGAGAAATAGAATGAGTGGCACAGTAACTTACCTCAACAAAGAGGCCCATTTGCAGATCTGTTCTGTTTTGCAAGTAAAAGCAAACACATTTGACAAGGCTACATGGAGCATATAAAGTAGCAGTTAATCAGACACATAGTTTATATAAGCAAATCCTGTTATAACCAGACCCACAAATTGTTGCAGTTTTGTTATGAACTGGTTACTCTCACAGTATGGAAACTCTGAACTGCTTGATGTAACTCACATAACTCATATTAAATGGAAAAAAAATTTAACACTTATGAACACATGCACACATACATGCACACACATGCATCTATACACATTTCTCCTCAGAAAACAGAAGTTATTTTCCTTTCAACCAATTCTGAGCCGCTGTGACAGTATGATTGAGAACTTGAGCTCTTTTTCTAACAAGTATATGTTCTTATCTGTGGAATAATTGAGGGTCTGACCTGTACTGTGTTCCGCTACAAATCCAAGGAGAGAACCTACCCAGCGAAGTCCATTACAACAAAGAGTTATGACAAGATGCAGCAGGTAGGAGAAGCAAGCAGGGAAGGGATGGAAAGAGGAGACAGTGGCAGAGAATCAGTCTTTCCTGCTCACCATCTCTCTAGTAATGTTAGGGCAACTTAGCTGCACACAGCAGAGAACCAGTTTCATCCATGCTTTCATTGTGCAAAAACCTCAAGAGACATACATCAAGATCTCAATGCAGCTGTCAGAACACATAGTCTTCAGGGACTGGCGTCTCCTCCGCAAGTACAGACTCTGATAGAGAAAAATCAATGGTAGCCATTCATCAGAAAAACAGGGCATGCTAGAGAGCGATTCCTGCACAGCATAGCCTATTGCTCAGGGGAAAGGTTTGCTCCATAAGCTGCTATTCATGCTTTCATTTTCAAGATCACAAATCTCAGCTAGTAATACTTCCAAGATGAAAAAAAGGCCTTATTTACAAAGGGCAAGGATAAACAAGGGCTGAATCATGGCTCAGCCCAATGGCTTTATTAATAGACTGTATTAAATGCCAAGGATGCATTTTGGTACCATAAATCACAGAAGTCTCTCGTAATTATTTGCTGCTGTGAACCTATTCTTGCTCTTGCCCAGCAACCTGGCTTGTGCCACCCCTGTCACTGCTAGATCGTGCTGACACTGTAAGTGTCTCAGAGCAGGATTCCCTCCTGCCATCCACTCGTGCACACCCTCATATCAGGAGAATTGAATCTGTTGCCTCCATGTCAGTGATCGTTTCCTTTTTTTCTTTCTTACAATGAAACCACATGAGATCCCCATACCTGAGCAAAGATTAGATAAATGCCTCCTAGCAAGATAATGATCAGTCCAGAGACCCACAGGAAGCCTCCAGCTGTGAACTCCACTGGAAATGAAGGCTGCAAGATAAAACCAAAAACCACTGAAGACAGGCAGAGGTAGTGATGACAACCACCCCACACTTTTTAAACTCAGCTCCATTCATTCAGGCCTTTCTAGATAAAAGAAGACTGGACCTACCTTTACCCGTAAGGGTTGATAGTATGCAATGGCTGTAAAGATGATCATGAATGACAAGTATGAGACAAAACTGAAGTAGAATCTCTTGGAAGCAAATGTTTCCCACTTTTGCTGAAGCAGTTTGTTCAGTGGCTCCAAAACCACCATCTTGTACCGATTCTATGGAAAAACAAACAACAAAAAAGGTACCCATGTGTCAACAGGAATGCAAATTCACCACAGCATTGTCTTTTTCAGGGTTGGAGTTCAGAGGCTCCAAGTAGGGTATTGCTAAGGGTTTATTCAGTCAGGCCTTTCATTATGAAAGAGATCAACCATCCCATAAGAAGTTAATTGTGCTTGGCTTCATCAAGTTATTTGGACACATCCAGGCTTAGGACAACCAAAGGATCAAAAATTTCTCTCATATTATAGATTATCAGAGGCATACCAAGCAGACTATAAATAATAAAATATGCAAATACTTCCATCATGCATTTCTTTTCCACAAAAATGATGATGTGAAACACCACATTAACTTGAAATGATTTGCATAATTATACAGCAACACTACAGAAAGGCAGAAAAAATGTTGCTGTCTTTGACTTTTAGTAAAAGCACTCACCGGTGTGTCACTGCTGTATGCCAGAATCTCCAGCACAGAGTTTTCCTCAAAGCTGTCTATAGAGGACAAGTCATAGAGAGACACATGGATAGGTCCATACGTCCATTCAGTGAACTTGCGTGACAGGTGCCTGTACACTGGGTCTTTGATCTCTCTTTGGATGATGTGCTTGAAGATCTGAAGAGAAACCGGATGCATACCAGAAAAATTTGTATCTAATGAAGGTGCAGAACGACACAAGCATACCCAAATCACCTTCAAATACGGGACACCTGGCTTTCTGCATTATACACCTTGATATATCCAAACACCAGCCTATCTGGCTAAAAGCAGGCAATCTAACTACACCTTGTATCAGCTCTTCCAGGAGTAGAACCAATTTTGGTCCAGACCAGCTGGTTTGGCTGGGACAGAGAGCAGCAGCAGCCAGCTGAAGCTCTGTAGGACACTAACTGGAGTGGCCTGGAAGAGGCCGCCTTTATTGTCTCCTGTGGCACTGCCACTGTCAGCAGCATTACTACAGGTTGGGTGTAAGATGTTCCTACATCAAACCCCGCTGCTATGCTGAGGATGTATGCTACAGTCTTCCTTGTTTCTCAGCAACCCCAGGGGTTTCCTCTAGTTGTCTTTACCTCCACTTTGCCTGTCTTGGCAGCAAGCTGCAGAGGATTTAGTCCATCATAGTTCACTATCTCCTCCAGTTTCCACGTTGGGTCAACCTTCACACCTGCCTTTAAGATCTCAACATATGTTGTGCTCACAAACTTGGTGTTCTCCTCAGTGTCATCTGCAATCATCACCAGGGCATGGAGGACTGTGTTGCCCTGTGTATCTTGCTCCTGGAGGCTGGCCTTCTGGTGGGGATTGTTTAGAAGATATTCCACCACCTCAAGCTGGTTGGTACAAGCAGCCAAGGAGAGGGGAAGCTCACCTGAAGAGATTAGGGCAGTATTTGGAGGGGAAGCAGAAAGGGGTGAAAAAGAATTAAAGAAAAAAAAAAAAGCAATTATAAGAAAATACATTTAGCCTATAGTTTTACCACCAGAACACAGAACAAGTTCTTTCTCAGTGTCTCAAGACTCAGAAAGGGTTTTGCAGTAAACAATTACTCCTTATTTCTGGGGGCAGCTGAAACACTTTCCCAGACCCCTAATTTGGCTAAACTAACCAAGTATTTGTCTCTGTCTGAAGCCCCTCAGACAGGGTTAAATACGTAAAACCAAAGATGCTGGCAAATGCCCATTGGACACCCAAGTCTGTGAAAGGATCCTGCCATTCAAATAAGTCAAGAGCTTGATTACAGGACAGTGGAGATGGCAACCCACACACAGAGGGGCAAAACCAACTGAGATTTAGTGGCACCACAGACAGTAAGGCAATAAAAAAAGCAAAGGAGCATGTTCCACACTGACTCACCAAAATAAAAGCTAACTCCTTCTTTCTTCTTCTTGAAGAATTCACCATGGGCTCTGGCATGGACATCAGCTCCATTCTCTACTAGAAGTTTCACTAAATCTAGGCTCCTTTTCTCTATGGCAATATGGAGTGCTGTCTGGCCTAAGGAAACAGGCAAAACCTATCATTCAGTGCCACTATCAGAGGGAACAGGCAAAGGACTCTTCAGGAAAGCACTGTTTCAACAATCAACGGATGTTCTGCATAGCAATCCTGCAGTCTCAGTGCTGGGCAGGGTGTGGGTGGCAACTGATGACTTTCAACAACGTTCATTGGAAAAGCGCGCTGCAAACACTGAGTCAGAATACAAGCCTCAAGACTATCAGAAATTCAGTACAAGACCAGGCAATTACCCCTACCTGGCACTAAGATCCCAAGTAGCTATGAGAGGATAAAGACAACCATACATGTACATGACTATGCTGCATGTCTGCTATTAAAAGAATAGCCCAAACAGCAGAACTCATTCTTTAATAGTGATATACTATTTCTTTTTCACTTCTGGACATGCTTTTTAAGATTTCCCAAGCAAATCCTCTCATATTATTGGGTTATTAAACATGTATCACTTCTGTTTTATAGACCAAGAACAAAGTTGCAGAAGTGTATAATTCAAGGCTGAAGATGATGCAGTACCAGAATCAGAAATAAAAGATGAGTAGGCTGTTACTGTAACTGCACCAGAACTCTGGAACTGCAGTGCTGCATAAGCTCTGGTTCCCCTCTTTTTCCTTGCATCTGCACATCTCACTTGTCTAATGGGGAAGCTGCTCTGACACAGCATCAGAACTGAAATCTTACCTCTGTAGTAACAGTCAGAGCATGCCACATTAACAAGTGGCCTGGGATTCTGTGTCTTTTGGTCTATTTCCAGCAAAAGTGGGATTGTGTCATTCTTTCCATTTTTTAAGTTCAACAGGGCTTTCATTAAGCAGGTCTTCCCAGTCTTTGCATCTAGTAGAAAAAGAGTATTGAACGGGTTGTGCGTGTACTTTGCACACAGCTGTACTACTCGATTCAGAACTTAACTGTCACTGTAGGACCAAATACAATAATTATTTTAAAGGTGTTTCTCAGTACTCTTAGTCTGCAGTAGAGGCAAAAGCCTTAGGATATATATAATTAATGGCATTCTCCATCCTCGGGTGGACATTAGGAAAATAAAAGAATGGACAGAGGGCTGGAGAAAGCAAAGAAGATTCCTCTGCTTTCCTCTTATGTTAACAAGCACTGCCTCTGCTAACCCTGTTTACGGTGTACTAAGCAGAAATCTACCTGTGTATTCAGAATTGGTGAGAAATTTGGAGGTCCTCCGTAAGTACTCAAGTAAACCATCCAGTGCCTCAGGGCTGCCCCTTGAGACTGCGCTGAAGAGCCTGTCTCTGTCAAAGCGATTGGGGTCCTTTTGGCTACGGAAGAAATGCAAAATGTTAAGAAGTTCTGGAGAGCAGAAGACAAGAGTGTGCAATAAATTCTAGTGGGACAGTGTAAGAAAGGAGGGAGGAGAAAAGTTTGTCAGAAAAAACAAGTATTTTATTTTTGAGTCAAGGGAAAAATAGAGACAGTTATTTCCCAGAATTCTCTTCAGTGGCTGCTCTTTCCATCAGCTGGAGCTCTTCCCAGATCCAGTCTAATCTGCAACCCTGGAATGCATCCAGAGCACAAAGACAGAGAAGCCCAAGATAGCTGCAGGACCAAAGTCAGCCCCATCACATGGTGTGAAGCACTCTGTGAGTTGGTTTACATCCCTCCCTGGCAAGACCAGTTCAGTTGTATAGGGCTCCATGGTAGGCTGCTCTTACACCCAACTTGGCTTATTTAGTGTTAGTTCAGATACACCCCAAATACACCACAACACACACATACCTTCCAAGTGCAGACGGAAAGGGCTAATGCATCCCCTTTCTGCTTTTAATCACCTCCCACCAGATGCCTGTGATATTCCTACATTGCTACTTTTAGTTTAGATTTGGTAAAGTCTATAGACCCCTACCAGCAGGGATCAGTACAGATCAACAGGGATCACACCCTTGTCAAACACCCAACAGTCACTCACTTGCTGACGAGCCCTGGCCGATAGTTCAGATTAATCTTGACTTTAGGAGGAAAGTCACTGCTCTCCTTCTGATAAGGCGTCTCCAAGGGTCGTGGCTCTCCTTTCTTTCCATGTCCTGATCTTTCTTCCTTTTTACTAGATGCAGGTTTATCTTCCTGGATACTGTCATCTGTTTCTAGCAATCCCATCAACCTGTTCCTCTGACCTGGGCCCGGCTGCCCATTTGTGAAGTTATCCATTTCTAGTACAGATAATCTTGCAGATCACCAAAGACGTCCCCCGCTGGGAGGCTAAACCTGCAAGGAGGGAGAATTAACACAATTTGTTCACAAACCTAGAGTGTGCTTGGTGTGGCACAGAGAGGAAAGCATGTTTCCAGGCCCAGCATTCCTACAGTTGACTATGGGTGCTTTGAGAGAGAGATTCAGCAAAACTCTGCACAGTAGGAGTATTTGAATAAAGGATCAAGGCCTTAAATAAGGTACCACTGGAGAAGAAGTTCAAAAGCAGTTCATGAAATACAGGCAACTTGTCTGCAGAACATCTGAACCCCCTTTGTGAGATGACCTCACCTGTTGGCAGCAGCACAGGTTCCTTACATAAAAGGCAAAGAAAGTGGATCTTTAGTAGACTACGATCATTGTTCTTGTCTCAGTGCAGCCAACACAGGCTACTCACCAAGTGGCAAAACAGATAAGATTAACTGTAGGCCTTCTTTGGAACAGAGTGATAAGTTTGCTTATGTTCTCTGTTGGTAAGCATTATGCCATTTCTACAGGGAAAACTTATGTGCAAATTACGTTCCCCTCATGCGTTCTCGTATTTCATCCTGGGGCAAAATGAGTGGGATCTCCCCAGTGTTTGGAGCTGTTGGCTATCCATGCAAGTACGGGCTTTGAATTTCCAGCTCCACAGCCCAGGCAAACACACACCCCAGCTGCCATGCGGACACTTACAGCCCTCAGAGCCTGAACAGAGCACAGCTCTCCAAGAGCAAAGCTGGATCCAGATCTGCTGTACAGAGAGCATTCGTATTCACCAGAGCACCCAGCCAGCCCGCTTCTCTCATTTAATATGTACTGTACTCTTTTTTTACTCTTTTGAAACGTCTCTTCATATATATCTGGTTACATCTCAGATCCACACGTAATGCAAGCTATCTCTAGTCAGCATACGACTGCAGATTCACACACAGTTTGTGAGGCAGCAAGGAAACATCCATGATTACCAACCTGAAGCAGAGGGTTTTTTAATAACTCCGTCTTATTCACATGTACTCCCTCCAAATGGTTAACAGGTTTTCTCTGAAGAGAAATCTCCCTTGCTGGGACTACAGCCAGACTCCATAGCCTGTACCGGCAGAGAGGTAAATTGACACAGCATAAGCATTCTGGCTTAGATTAGGATGTGGAGAAACATAGTTCTAGGCAGAAAACAGCCACAAAACATCTTTATGCAGCTCACAGCAAGAAATCCAAGGGCTGATTTCAAGACAAACCATTATGATAATTCAGCCATTCAGTTTAGTCTGCACTCTAATGACAAACATTCCTCTGCACACACAAGCATACACCCTATAATCCCATTTCAGACTTATTTCCTCCCCCATAACACTTACTGGTACATTTGCCGATCCTTTAGAGGGCTATTGGTACTTCCATAATAGTTTGCTTGTGCTTTTCTGTCTTCCTTTCCCCAAAATCATTTCTCAGCTGCAGTTTCCATCTCTCCACAGCGCTCGAGAGAGTTATTTATTGTCAGTCTTGTACAGACAGACCATCTGTTTTAAAAGCAAGAGCAAAACGGTCCTATAAAAAAGGACCCTATAATGTATACATCCACTTTGTGCGTCCCTAGGAAACACAGACAGCCCTCTCTGCTAGCTCAACTTTCACTTCTCTACTCAAGAACCGAGTTGTTTCTTTCTGCAACTTTACCAAGCCATTTTGAGCAGTGCAGCACCAAAAAGCCCTGCTGTCAAAAGAGGAAGAGCACAGCACTTACCCCAAGTTGCTGCAAGCTCCACCCAAGAACTGATCTGACAAGGAGTCCCAACGGATCCTTCACAGGGTAAATAATCTCTCAGTAGAAACCAAGTCAAATACCAACAAGTGTTAATAAACATGAAAGCAGACCCCAAATTATTTACATCCATGGGTAAGACTCCTCCTTTTCTGCAGAGATGACCACACTCATATTAGCAGTCTATTAATGGCACAATGTTGAACTCCTAGTTAGTGATGGTCCATGAGAGAATCCAAGTTGCCCGTGAGAAGGAATAACCACGGATCATTGTTATTTACTCAACTGTATAGCAGTTTGCAAAGTGAAGAAGGGCTTGCACAGGAAATGACTAGCTAGATTTCTCAGTAAAAGAGAGAGCCAATGAATGCAGTGCTCTTATATGGGAAAGCTGGCTGGCTATTGCAAATTCATAATGCTTAACCCCTGCCTGCACATATAGAGGCAACGTCTTGTGGCTTTCAACAACAGCCCACTCAGACCTCAAGGGAGGTGGCTGATTTGACCCTGACAGTGCTAGAGCCTGTGGTTTAGTTGTGAGGTTTGTCACAAGGCTCCCTCGGTTAGCCCCAGGACAAGCAAGCATGCCTCAAACCATCTGAGGTCAACTGTTTCTGTGGGAAAACCGTTCTCCTCACACAAGTTCACACACCCCAGTTACGAGGCAGTGCAAACTGTGCGAGATAATAAACTAGCCAGAATGTTACCCTACAAAGTACAGTGTCAGCTGCTCATTGCAAGCACAGGAGACTGCACAAAGCAGCCCCAGTTCCAAAACACTTAGGCCACTGGTTACTTAATTTGCCACTAGTGTCCACTTCTTAATGGGTTGGTTCTCCAAAGGAGCGCAAGTCTTGGAGAGGCTACTTCTGGGAGCACAGACTGGCCACCCTTACAACTGACTGTCACTGAGACCATGCACGCACACTAATACTGCTTCACTTACCACTCACAAAACAGGAGCCCTAGGAAACAGAGGAAATCAGCCCACACCAAGTGTCTTAGTTTTTGCTCTCCCACTCCTAACAGAACTGAGGCCTGAGGAGGCAGCGTGATCATTATTTCCCGCAGCATCGTGCAGGATGACATTCAGCACCCACAGTCTGAGCAGCCTTCCCCCAGCACAATGTTGCTGTAGAGTGATTCTCATCTGTACTCCGTAGAGGACTGATGGTTTACAAAGCCATTTATGTGATCTAGAGCTCATCTAGAGAATCTTATTAACTAACAAAATGGTAAATAGCTCTTCTAATCAACAGCTTGATAGCAGGGGCACATTCCACAAGAAATCTCAAAAGTGCAAACTAAAGTTAATCATTGGTCCAAAAACATTGAGAAGGGGTGTCACATCATGACACACTGAACTCTGGCTGTGGCTTTCCTTCTTCCAAACCTACTACAAGCCAAAAGAGAGCCTAAAGCAATCCTCATCCAATAGGACTGCAGGATGATGTGAGGCTTCTTGGAACATGGTTGTCACCCACAGAAACATTCCCAGATGGCTTCTCCTTTGAGTCAGATGCAGGGTGTGAGATGACCTTCCTATGAATACACCCATTAAATGGCAGGGTGCCTTTTCCTCTTTCATGGTTTTGCATGAGATCACAAGCTTGTTTCTCAGATTCCTGTGTTTCAAAATTAAGCTGGTCCATGAACAACGCAAAGCTACTTATTCTTTCCAGGCTTAATGATTTATTAGGACCCACAGAATAGCCTATAAAGAACAAACATATGCAGATAAATGAAAGACCAAATCTCCTCTCTCTTATCCCTCACTCCAGCCTTGCACTGATTTACTTCAGTTTGCTTTAATCATGTTACACTTAATTTACTGTGATATCAACAGACATAGATTCAGGCCCAGGAGTTTAGCTCAGACTTACAAGTTTAAATCTTCTTGGGCTTTTCCCCCAGCTTTCATGGGAGTCAGGCCACCATTCCAGCCAAGGAATGAAATCAGCCCAGAAAAGTGCATCATAACAGAGTCCTTCCTGCACATCTGGTTTTAATAGCTTACCCAGAGGAAGGAGAATGTGCAGCTTGCTGGGAAAGGAACCGCTGCCAGCTGAGAGGTCACCACAGCAAACAGAAACATGGAGCTGCCGGGGGAACACAGAAACACTGGTATGTGCACACATACACATGCGCACATGCTTTCTCAGAGAGTACACTAGGGTAAACACTTGCACTTCCATTTCAGAGAAGGGAAAAGCAAGGCAGAAAAATAATACAAGAGCTGCCCAAATGTGCACTTGCTGGTGACAGCGTTCCGAGGTCAGTAATGGGATTACGTCACTGCTGTGCACTAGCTAGCTGAGCTGGTTGTGATGCTTAACAAGCATCTTGCCACCAAAATTTAAAATCCTGATAGCTGTTAGGACTCAGGAGGAAGCCATCCAAAGCAGCATGCAGGGAGAATAAAAGAAGCAATTTAATGTCACCTATCTGCCAACCCGAATTTTCAAAAGCAACATGTCATCCTCTTGCCTTTTGAGGCTTTTATTTGGGGTAACAAGAAGAAAACTTGCAATTGCTCAGTACTTATTTTACTTGTGAAAATGTGTTTGATGGCGCAAAGTTTCTCCTGACAGGAGACACACATTCTGTGGAAACCTTAAATCCAGGAAAAGAGAAGACAAACTCTTCTCTCTTCACTCTTAACTACTAAGTGAAATTTTAAATAAATAATTTTCATTTAATAATATTATCAACTATATTCATAATTATGATTGAATATATTCATAATTATTATATAATTATAGATTATATATTAAGAAATACAGTAGTTCATGGCAGGAAAAGCAATGACCAGAACCTGCTTAAATAGAATGTAAAAGGAAGCATGAGGAAGATTGTGTTCTGAAAAGATGGAAACAAGCACATTTCCTAAAATATGTATTATCTGTTCAATACCGAAAAACATAATAGCCTTATGATTAATGTCATATTTTCTGTATGCTGTAAATCGAAAATCAAAGTCACTTACATGTGTCTGTAATTTAATTACAGCATTGATCTGTAGCCACTATAAGGAGTAGCAGCTCAAAATCATCTTCACAGGAGGAGGGAAGCCTGTAATAACAGCATGCAAGGGTGGACCATTAAAACTCTCTCCAAAACAAGTAGGCCAGCACTTCATTGAAACCTCATGAAAGCTACATGGTTAGAAAAAACTGTTTCTTTTAAAGGTGTACTTTCACACTTGGGAATATACCAAGTATTTTTGCAAGGCCAGATTTTTGTTTTCATGTAACTATTATGTAAAACGCACACTGAAGGAATGAATTTTAGCAGCCTCATTTATTACAGTTACACAGATGGAATCCTATACCTCTCGAGACACCAGCCAGTGCTCAATCTAAAATAAAAATATTCTTAAATGTAATTCTTTGTCAGAACTTGTCTGATAGCCCCGGGGACTCAATTAATTTACATGACAGTGTTTCTGTAACTACTAGTCTCACATCATAATATTTAAAGGCTCTTATCTATATATTTCTCAGGCCTTTGAAGGAACCATCCACTTTTATTCCTTAAATGGAAGTATCTTTCTACTTGATGTATCCCTTTCTTTAGGATTACAGCCTGAAGGAATGCTCCACTGACAATCAAACAGCAGCAAAACACGAAACCCAACGGTAATGTAACAAAACACTTTTGTGGAGAAACAGTGACATCCAGTGGCCACGAAGTAAACCTGAATTCCTACTGCTTATGAAAACAGCCTCGATAGGGAATTCTTCAAAAATAGCAAAAAAGTTGCAAGCACATACTTGTGAGAATTACAGCCATTCACTTACTCTTTGTATCAAAATAGTTAACACAAACTTATCTAATTTAAAAATTCAAGTTCCAAATAAGGCTGTTTTTTATGATGTGGCAATGTTCCATAAATATAAAATTGTGCAGCCAAGGATCTTTGAAGCAGCTACTACACAATGCCTTTGGAACTGCAGACAAGACTGCAAAAATAGTGAGGTATTCCCGATGTTTATCTGCCTTAACTCTCACCTTCCCTGTATGATTAGGTTTTGGGGCAGTTTGTAACAGAGCAAAACACTAAGCATATCCAAAACCCACTATAACAGGGTTATCTCATTTGTCTTCTTAAAACAGAAGTGTTTTTTTAAAAGCACAGAAGACAAACCCCCTGAAATCTTGGAATTTTTTTTTTAAGAGAGAACAGACTAGAAATTAACTGAAGCTATAAAAAAACCCCAAACCCAAAGGCCAGTCACAAAGCTCAGCTTTCAGCAGGATTAAAAGACGTTACCAGTATCTGTTGTCAATATGTGAGCATTAGAATTATTCTATTTTAATAGCACACAGATACTGGCTGAAGCCTATTAAATTCTTATTTTAGTTACGAATAGTTGGGTCTAAACAGATTGAATTGAGGTACCACCACATTGTAAAAAACCCAAATGGTGTATGTTAAGATATTCTCACTCATATTGCCTGATACATCTTACTTTTGTCTTTTGTTCAGAACTTCTTCAGTGTAACCAATGCATGTTATGCAAATTCATATTTACATTTCCTAGTAATTTATATACTTTTCCCTAATTCACATCACGTAAGATAAATTGCAAAGAGTTTATTGTTAATGAAAAAATCCCTTGCAGTCATCTCCCCCAGCTAGCGACTGCTACCCCTCCATTAGCTGGGGGATCAGAAGCCTCGATAACACAGCTCCTACAAGAGAAGCTCAAGTCCAGCACAAGTGCCCCCGCATCCTCACCACAAGCCATCCCAGAATCCAGCTCCGCATATCACCCAGGTAAGTGCTGCAGATTTCACCCCTTGTACTTTGGCTTTAAGGATGTGCTGTTCTCTGGCATTTCTACTAAGACAAATGCAGAGCTAATTAACTTTCAGCACAAGCCTCACCTGAGGAAATCTTCCTACAGGGCTGGGGAAAACAACACACAGATACATTCAATTTCACATGATCAGCCAAGGCTCCCTAAACCAGGCTGGAGCCATTCCCCACAATCACAAAATGCCTGAACATTCTCCCCTCTTCCCACCACTTATTACCTCAGGTGCAACACCAGACCGAAGCACACTCCACGCACAGCTCCGCTTAGGGACCATCCACAAACAGGAACACCAGAAGGACCAGCAGAGGCCATGGTTCAACATAGGTTTGGCTCAGGCGGAGTAAAGCTGGAGTGAGCGTGCACTGGGAAGCTGGTGCAGACCCACTCGGAGAGCTACACATCACCTTCCAGGGTCCCTGTTCTTGCAGAGCAGACCAAACCCCAAAGATAGCTCTACACAAAGCCAGCTGCACCTAACATTGCCTAGTGAGTCTTGGCACCACAACATATTTTGAGCAACACTTCTGCAATGCTTCTCCTTCAGTGACTTGACTCTGGAGAAAAGGCTACCTGCCATTTAGACTTGTATCTAAACCAACCTGTACCTCCAGCCTGCACTGTCCGATCAGTTAGCATCTGTAACTGTTACCACACAGCACAGCTTATCAGAACTTGAGAAAGGACATCTCTTTAATTATGAGCCAGAGAAGACAGAGCAGCTAGTTTTATCATGGTGTGAATCAGCACCAGAAAAAGATAAGTAACGTAAATTTATTCAGTGCCCTATCTCTCTGGACTATAAATTGCTCAGGGAGTTTATACAGTACTGAACAGAGAGTGGGGCTGTTGTTAAGACAGAAGTGACAGAATCAGGGAATGGTTGGGGTTGGAAGGGACCTCTGGAGGTCATCTTGTTCGGTCCCCCTACTCGACCAGGGCCACCTGGAGCTGGTTGCCCAGAACCATGTCCAGAGGGGTTCTGAGCATCTCCAAGGAAGGAGTCTCCACAACTTCTCTGGGCAACCTGCCTAGGGGGCTTAAGTGGAAAAAGCAAGACCTGGCTAAGTGGCTAAACTGCAAAAAGTGTAAAATCAAGGAAAGGCAAAAGAAGCAATTGCAGGAAAACTCAAGTAATCTAAGTATCTCTTACTGTAGAAACAGCAGTTGTTTACAGAACGTTACATTTCTGCTAGCACAGACACGTGGACAGGGAAGCAAGCCCTGCTGCTGAAAAAAATAACCAACCTATCATGGTTATCACCATCAAAACCACACTGAACTTATTTACAATGTGCAGTTTTCTATGAAAACAGTAGTGTAACTTGCTGGCCATGATTGTATCCATGCTAAGAATGCACTCATAGTACAAGTGCATTACTCACCACAGACACTCACGTTAACAATAATGTTAAATTGAAAGCTCAAATTCAAGAGGAACAAACTTTCACAGCAACACTATGATGGACAAAAATAAAAGTCAACCAAGATGGGGCATAATACAGGGTTATCAGTAAAAAGTGAACTGCACCAGCACAGAAACACTGATGCCAAGACTCCCATTTCAAGTGAAGCTGCTGTCAAAATTCAAGACATTGACAGCCACAACCCTTACTACCTGGTCAAGCTTCTGTGAAAGGGCACATGGATGATTACATACACCTTTTAAGACCCACCACTACACAGTTGAACTAAACCATTCTAAGCCCACCTGTGTGTGCAATCCCCTTAACCCACCCTATTAAAAGACACAACCAGACTTTAGTGGGATCTCCCTAGCTTTCAACATTAAATAATTATGCAAAAAAAACTTCACTTAAATGAAACCAGGAAGTTGTTATACTGCTCAGTCATGTATTGCCATTCAGTATTTAAGGCAGTTCTCACTAGGGCAAATGTATTAAGGCAGCCTTCCCACCTGCCCACCCCTGCACCAGCAACAACTCCCACTGCCAATTACTCCTTCCCCAGATCATGTGTTCCATGTAGTTCAGCCAACTAGAGAAACACCCCACACCCACTTTTGTAAAATTCACTTTGAACAGGCTGTCACTGGAATAGACAGTAGTTTTTTTCCAGTTGGAAAAATACAGAACTACTCATGTTTGCTTACATAGCCCCCCCCCCCCCCCCCCCAAATACTGATGCTCCCATCACTTCACAGCATCAAGCAATGGAACTGTTTACGCTCATTTCACAACTAGTAGTTAATTTAAACACACTACAAGTCCACACACTGCTGCAAAGCCCACCCCACTGTATTGACAGTCATACCTCCTTTCCCTTTATTTGGTTGGTCGCTTTCTGGGGTCTTTAACAGAACATATTATCCCTCCTAGAAATAGAGCCATCTTAAACTCCAGGAAGTAGTAACATGGTATTAGTGCTTAATTTAAGACTTTAATCCAGGTATGTTTCATCCACAAGGTGCTCATTATACATGCAAAGAGGCTTAAACTGCCATGGAAGAAAGCCAAAGTAAGCACATCACTTAAATACACCAGTTTTACTTGCTTGAACCAAGACAGACCACAAGTTGTAATGTGCAACAGAAAACTTTATTAGCATTTCAACAGACAGTTGTTCAGCAGTTACTTAAGCTTGCATTAACCTTGCATTTAACTTAAGACATTAAACTACAGTGCAAACACAAGTGCCATTGGCAATCTTGTCAAGCAAGATGCACAATAACTTAACAGCCACCCCTCAGGCGCAGCACAAGATGGAGGGTGGATTCCTTCTGGATGTTGTAGTCAGACAGGGTGCGTCCGTCTTCCAGCTGCTTGCCAGCAAAGATCAGCCTCTGCTGATCGGGGGGAATGCCTTCCTTGTCCTGGATCTTGGCCTTCACATTCTCAATGGTGTCACTGGGCTCAACCTCAAGGGTGATGGTCTTGCCAGTCAGGGTCTTCACAAAGATCTGCATGCCACCTCTCAGGCGCAGCACAAGATGGAGGGTGGATTCCTTCTGGATGTTGTAGTCAGACAGGGTGCGTCCATCTTCCAGCTGCTTGCCAGCAAAGATCAGCCTCTGCTGATCGGGGGGAATGCCTTCCTTGTCCTGGATCTTGGCCTTCACATTCTCAATGGTGTCACTGGGCTCAACCTCAAGGGTGATGGTCTTGCCAGTCAGGGTCTTCACAAAGATCTGCATGCCTCCCCTCAGGCGCAGCACAAGATGGAGGGTGGATTCCTTCTGGATGTTGTAGTCAGACAGGGTGCGTCCGTCTTCCAGCTGCTTGCCAGCAAAGATCAGCCTCTGCTGATCAGGGGGAATGCCTTCCTTGTCCTGGATCTTGGCCTTCACATTCTCAATGGTGTCACTGGGCTCAACCTCAAGGGTGATGGTCTTGCCAGTCAGGGTCTTCACAAAGATCTGCATGCCTCCCCTCAGGCGCAGCACAAGATGGAGAGTGGATTCCTTCTGGATGTTGTAGTCAGACAAGGTGCGTCCGTCTTCCAGCTGCTTGCCAGCAAAGATCAGCCTCTGCTGATCGGGGGGAATGCCTTCCTTGTCCTGGATCTTGGCCTTCACATTCTCAATGGTGTCACTGGGCTCAACCTCAAGGGTGATAGTCTTGCCAGTCAGGGTCTTCACAAAGATCTGCATGCCTCCCCTCAGGCGCAGAACAAGATGGAGGGTGGATTCCTTCTGGATGTTGTAGTCAGACAAGGTGCGTCCGTCTTCCAGCTGCTTGCCAGCAAAGATCAGCCTCTGCTGATCGGGGGGAATGCCTTCCTTGTCCTGGATCTTAGCCTTCACATTCTCAATGGTGTCACTGGGCTCAACCTCAAGGGTGATGGTCTTGCCAGTCAGGGTCTTCACAAAGATCTGCATGCCACCTCTCAGGCGCAGCACAAGATGGAGGGTGGATTCCTTCTGGATGTTGTAGTCAGACAAGGTGCGTCCGTCTTCCAGCTGCTTGCCAGCAAAGATCAGCCTCTGTTGATCGGGGGGAATGCCTTCCTTGTCCTGGATCTTGGCCTTCACATTCTCAATGGTGTCACTGGGCTCAACCTCAAGGGTGATGGTCTTGCCAGTCAGGGTCTTCACAAAAATCTGCATTTTGAACTGCAAAACATACCAAAGTTTCAGCTTTAGCTACTCAGTAAAGTACAGTCTTTAACAACTTTGAAATAAATGGACTACTGCTGCAATTTCACACTATATAAATACGAGTTAAGATTTTTTACTTAATGTTTTTTTAATTAAAGTTTACTACAACCATTCCCCAACTCTTTGCTCTTGACTAACTAAACCTCTTTTGGACGCTCGGTATGCTGCGTTCCTGTAACAGATTCCTTACATTGCTTCTCACCAGCCGGCTCCTAGACCCTCCCCTGCCCCCCCAATCCCCACTGCAGCAATGCGGCAGTGGGACGCACCACTGCAGCCTCCCACACAGCTGCTGCGGGATCTCCCGGTAGCGAACTGCGACAACAGCACACCGTGCTGCTCCCCCCCGGGCAGTGACTCAGCAACCTGCTTCCGGGCAAGACAAACACAGCCTCCGCCATTTTCACCCTAACGCTACCTCCTTCTCCTAAGGTAACAGTTTTACTTTAGGCTTTGGGGTTTTTTGTTTTTTTTTTTTCCATCTCACACCACCCCACCCCCGGTTCTCAGCGACATGGTTCAGAGTAAAACGAGACTCCGCACAATTTCCCCCCCCCCCAACAAAAAAAATACTGCCCGACAACCATCCACCCCCACCTTGTATCTCCCCACCCAGAAAAATCACCCCGTTTTTCCCTTTCCAATCCCCCAAACTCTCCCACCAGTCAACTCACGTCTCCGGCCCTGAACGTTGCACACCAAAAACGAACGCTCTCTCCCGCCGCAGCTGTACTCTACTGCGTGACGCAGTCCCACCAGTATTTATGCGGTTCCTGCCAGCCAAGCACCGCCCCCGTAAGCTGAGGTGTCCATCCGCCTCCCAAAGTAGTCCCAAGTAAAAAAACACTGTTATGAAAAATACTCGCCTTTCTCCTCTCCGATCACTCTTCCAGGGGGCAAAGGGGTCCTGTAGTCTTAGTGTGGGACCTCAGACCCTTAAAAATCCAGAAACTTCTGAGGGTGCGGATGGATCCGGAGCCGCGGTGAAGCGGCTAGTAGCGAGAACGGGAAGTTGGACATTGATTGGTGCCGCAGTAAGAAGAGTGGGTGTTGATTGGTTGATCCGGGGGGAAGCTGGAGAAGGGCGAGGGGGGGCGGCTGTGAGGAAAGCTCTGGAAGATTCGGGTGCTGCTTGGCGCTGATTGGTGCGCGGTGAGGTCAGCGCTGTTGCTAGGGGGGAGCCGCCTTGCGGAGGCAGATTTCGGCGGGGAGGGGGTTGTGCGCATGCGGGTTAGTGCTGCGGCACTGGCCGGCGGGGCGAGAGCGGGAGGGGGGGTGCTGAGGGGGAAGCGGCCGGAGCCCTCCCGCCAGGGATGGGCCTGGCACTGGGGCGCTTGTTTTAGCCCCTGTCTCAGCCCCAGGCAAGGCTTAGAGAGGAGCCTGGCACTGACTGGGGGAGAAGTGGCCTGGAGAAAGAGGGGTTACCTTAGTGCCAGCTTTTTTGTTGACCCACAGAAATACCAGTGCATCTGACTGACCCCCTTCCCGGGGGTGGCATGAAGCATTTATGGCAGGGCCTGGAGTAGTCTGTAGGGCTGGTCCTGTCATATGTGGCTGTGAGGAAAAGCCAGGAAGAGCAGAAGTGAGTTAGCAAAGCTGGTAGAAAGATGTTATTTAGGTATTAGGCAAGGGTTGGTGACTCCTGGTGTGTCACGCTTGCTACTTGTGAGTGTGCCCCTCGTCATGCGGCCCATTTCCTGAGCAGCCCTTTGAGCCAATTTCAGCCAGCTGACAATTCTTTAATGTGAGGTTGCAAAACAAGCCCTTTGATGAAATGCTGACATTTGAAATTCAAATGGCTGTTTACTTGCCTTCAGAACAGAAAGCTTTGATGAGATTATGGAGCAACTTCCTTCCATGAACTGATGTGGAAATGTGCTTTGTGTTAATTAAGCTTCATTATACCTTTCAGACTGACTCTGAACTCATATCATATTATATCTGGAGCACACAAAATCCAAAAAGGTTTTTATGTGGCAGTGTTTCTACCTGCTACTAGCTCCTTCAGTGAAGACAGATAAACTTGCTGTCAGAGCCTCCACTCACAAAGCATGACCACATATGTGAATGGCAAGACTCAGTACGGAGCTACTCTATTTCCCTTTTTTAAAAAACAGAACAAAACACAAAAACAGAAAACCACCAAAAAACCACAACAACAAAACCCTTTTGCGTTCTTTTCCCCTAACAGGGCTTGCGTCTGCTAGCACCTCCTGGTTTACAGTAAAAAGGAAATAAATCGTCCCAACAATAATTATTCACAGTGTAGGAACAGGAAGAGAGCAAAATGGTAACTGGAAAGTTCAGAGACAGCTCCATGGCAATAACCAACCTTGGAAATATTATTTAGCTGCGTGAATTTAGGACAAAAGGCAGATGTAGGCAATATCATATTTGTTTTCTTTATGTGGCCAGTTTTGCTTGGTGTTTCCAATAGGTTCGTTTTGTTTGCATGGTGCCAGGGTGACTAAATGTTTCCTCCAAGGCTGGTCTGTGTAAGCTGTATATCCCAGGCACTGCTCCAGGAACCGTGTCCCTCAGCCAACAATACCATGGAGTCCTAGGAGGAAGGCCACGAGTAACTAATACTTAGAAATGTGAAAGGCTACATCTGTTAAGCTGGAGATTACCACAGGCTAATCTAAAGACTAGCCTGTGTTTGAGCACATCAGACTTGTATTAAGGATTTTAGTGTGCATGTCTTTGTTTTTTAATGTCCCTCTAGATGGAGAAATTTGTCATTTTTTTCCTTTCTGGGTAAACCAGAAAACACAGGAGCCCTCCCTTGTTTTTTTTGAAGTATGGCTAAATCCTATGACTAATCTGCTTTCACTGTTGTTGTTCAGTTTCAGTTGTAAGTATTCAAATCAACAGATCAGCATAAAATCCCAATAAGATGGGTCTACCATGGGTAGTTCTTTAAATACCTTGTTAACAATGGCTCCTGAAAATTTGATTCTTCAGGGAAATTACATTACCCAAAGCAACTGCAGGCAGCAACATGCTGACACGGAATGCAGACTCTATTTTAAAAACAGTTATGGATTAAATTAATCAATTCCATGCAAAAAGCCTCATTATTTTCCTCAGTTATCCCTCTGTCAAAAGAGAGAAACAAAAGAGCTAGGCTTTGTGCACACAACTCCAGGGCCTAGCAGAATTAAACTAATCTACATAGCCTGCAGGCAAGGCACTCTACACAGGCCACCATTAGCATTTTAGCCTCCACTGACTGGATTAATTCAATTCTCCTAACTATTAATCTGCGATAGCCATCTACATGCCTGTACAGAGCCTACCTCTTTCGTTTTGGGGGGGTAGGCTGAATACAGAGAGCTTAAGTACCTCTTTTCCTGTCCCTTGGCTTTTTCCGTGTGGTAAACTCATGCCCTGAATGTTACACACTTCATATCTGGATAGATTCTTTATATTACCTCAATGATAATGATTATCAAGTTGAAAGGGACTTCTTTTTAAAGCCAGAATGCAGTGTTTATGTATTGCAGGCCAGATTCTGCCTCATTTTCAAACATTGTGTACAGAACTATCTCCCAAGCCAGAGGTGGTGGCCTTGTGACTTCATTTTACTGAATTTCAGCTTTACCGCAGAAGTTTCTTTAGAAAATATTTTACTACCTGAATTTGATACAGACAAAGGAGATCTGTTTATTTTTAAATGGTATGGTAACTGTTGTGGTTGTACAAAGCATATGTATTTAACTTATATGCCACTCTTCCTCTAGTAGCTCTTGGTGAATAAGAATCATCAAGCAGCTGACTGTGAAAACTGTATATAAATAAATGCAAAGCTGAAAAAAGAAATCTGTGTCTTGTGACTGGCCTGACTGCACAGGTAGTTCCAGCCTTTACCAGGGCATGGGGCCTGCAGTTGGGAACACTACTTCTTTCCAAGTGGTTTCAAAAGTAGGTCATTGGGCAGTAGTACAAGGCAACCTACTTTGAATCTGGGGTCAAAGAAATGTTTCCAACGAATCTGTACATTCAAGAACACAAGCCGAGTCTGTTTTTTATGTACACTAGTGGCCTAGCAACAGCATATCATTTCTACATAAGCAATGTCAAATGAAGCAATCTGTTTATCTTTAGTTACAAGGGTTTAACCTGGGACAGCCAGCCAGTCAGGCAATCTGAGTATGTGTAGCAAGTTCAGTACTGTTCCTTTGTTCAGATAAAAACAGGGCTACCTGCCACAGGGAAAAAACAATGTATATTCCTATCTCATAATATTACTCATACATACCTCAGGTCTCTCTCACTGTGTATGACACAAGAGAATTATATTTACCTGTTTACAGTTGTGGAGATAAATATTTTCTCCCCAAAACTGTAACACTGCAATAAGGCCCAGTCTTTGCTGAAGTTCCAGCCACAAGACAAATAGAGCTGTGGCATGTTACTGCTTGTCCTTGTACTGCCAGGCTCAAGGGTTACAAAAATAGCCACAATTCAAAGTACTGTGAGATTGACTGTAATATTATGAGATTACCAAAAAAAGACAACTATCTGGGTTTTGTTTTTTAAGCCTTACGCTAAAAATACCTTAAATAAAAAAAGTTTTTAATAAGCTGCCAACTTCAGGAGCTGAAAGCTTAAGAAAAACAAATAGATATCTAGATTTGTAGTAAAAAGAGAAAAATGAGCAATACTCCTCTGTCTCCCTGTTTTGTTTGTCAAAAAGCATATTTTGACTTCGCAGGACACATGGGATACAGCTTTAAGATCTGTGCTGCCACGATAAACAAGCTTGGGCATGTCTTTCTCTGTAGGTCTAAATGACCCAGAGGAACATGTGGCAATTCACTAGGCTTCTGATGTAAGGAGACTTCTAAAGGGCGTTTATAAAGACACCATCAGCCTAAAATCACAGGTTTGTGTCTGCATGTTATGCCAGTGAAAGCAACAATTAATAACTAGGTCTATTCTAAAAATTACTTGTCTGCATCTTTTCAGTCTGCCTCCTGCGTGAGTCTTTTGGATCTGCTCCAAGCTGCACTGCAGTGAAGGAGCTCTCTTTGTTCACGTTCTCTCTGCTGTGTCTGAGCTGATTTAGCATGTGGCTTCTGGGGTGAGGTTTTCCAGCTGGATAGCAAAGAAGCACCTTGAAAAACAGAAAGAAGAAATAAGTCCTAAAACGCTGTTAATCATTATTAATATGTTTCAATAGAACCTCTTAACAGTGAACAAAAACAAACACTGTCAAGGCCATTCTGAACAGCCTTCATCCACTGGCCCACAGGTGATACCTCTTGTATTTTGTTTTCAGATCCAGCTTGGATCTCTTGATGGCAAGGAGAATGTCCAGAATGCTTCCCCCTCCACAATAGTAAGACTAAAATCCAAGCCCAGACATTTTTCTCTCCTGCACAAACTATGTAGTTTTAACTACCTCAGTTCTTTTAAGTATGGTGTTAGCTATACACTGCTGCTAGTTCCCTGCTTATTAGATGAAGAGCATCCACAGTTCCTGATTCTCTTTAACCCACAAACAGTTTCAGTGCTGCTTTTGCGATGAAAATACCCTTGCAGACAGAATCTCAATGCAGGCTGCAACCCAGGTCTGCAGAGCTGAGTCACTGTTATACAAGCAGAGCTGAGATGGCACAGAAAAACATCTTTGTACTTTAACATTAAAACACATCAGCTGTTGAACTTTGAATATCACAAGACACCTAAAGAGAACAAACAGTGATTTACTGGACTTTTCCTCTTGTCCATCCCATCATCTTTGTGAATAATTCTTCCTTCTCCATTTTGTCTCAGAAGCTTAAGAGCAAAAGCATTCTTCATCAAGCTATTAGCTTCTACTACTAAAGTTTGCCAAACATTGCATCAGATTTGGAAGTAACCTACCAGTGAAAGGAAAGCTGTTAACTCTTTGGGCACTGGAAAACACCTGCCGCCCAGGTACACTGACAATACAGTATGCAACCACTGAAATTTAGGGCTTGCACCAGAATAGCAGTGAAATTTATAATCAGCCAGAGATCCACTATAAAGCTCTTGAATTGATTATTTATGTGAGACACAGTTTTGAGCTTTAAGAGTCCTTTGTAATAAAATACAAAACAAATGAAAGAGGAAGAATTGCTTTACTATAGCCTTCTGAAACAAAACTGCAGTTTGTTCTTCCATTTTTGTCTTCCAGTTCTTTATCCTGAAATGTCATAGGGCAACAGACTTTAACTTCTCAAAATGCTTTCTACATTTAAAATACGCTGAACTAATTGTGGAGGGGCACAGAGAGTGATAGATCTGCAGATATTACATGGACTGGATAGCCACTGCAGTTTTCTCACTGGAACTGCTTTTTGAGAGTCTACAAGTGCTATTGTCTCCTGTCTTGCAGAATGGAGGTCATTTGTGTGAACTGATCGCTAACAAGCTCCTAAAATATGTTCTGGCTTTCAGTTTAGTGCAGTTAACTGTTTTTAGAAAAGGACAGACCATGTAGGCTGAAACCTGCAACTGCTGCTGGCCGTACCCAACACTGAAGGCAAATTAATCCATGCTGCAAACTGCATAGGCTCGGTTTCAGTTCCTGGTCTCCAGTTTCACTTCAGTGACTTTTCCTCCCAAAATATAAGGTGAGTAACATGAAATCTAGTGTGACTAAAGGTCTGGGAGTGGCTCAGATCAGGAGCTACAGATGAACATGCTGGCATGGGCCAGAATTTGTCACGTACGGTGTATTAAAATGGTTCCATTAGGATGAGTAACCAGTACAGAGGTTCACATGAGGAATAACAGGAAATTGTAACTCAGTGCCCTTTCCTATCATCAGAGAAGAGAGGTGCTGAGCCACAGGATTGTTATGCGAGTCCTGGTATGTGCCACCTCAGGAGGCAGCCTACACACTGTAGTCGCATGTTTTTAAAGCTGTTTTCCAGACCAGAGAGTGCTGATAGCTGTTTCATCATTGTCCAGTTGCTTTGCTATATTCCTGGCTGAGACATGACCCTTTGGTGCTGCTTCTACCCCACAACAGACTGTCAGCTCACTTGTTTACATCTTTCCCTGTTCCCCTTCTTGAGAAGAGCAAGACATTAAGTCCTGTTGAAAATACAAATTCTTGATTATAACTCAAACAAAATAAATTTCCAGTCCTGCAACACTGGGCACAAAGATTCGTGCTTGGACTGATTTCTGTGCCACCCCCCCACCCCCAGCCAAATGTGAGTTGGATGCCTACAAGTTTCGTACTTGTCCCCTGCATTGAATAGTTTTACTTGAGAAACAGCATTGTCTTTCAGATGTTCAGGAACAACCTTTTCTAAGATATTTACCACTAGAGGGGTGCTTTCACATTTTCCTAATTTTTTTTTTTTTTTAAAGCTATGTACTATCTCTATCGTTTTCCTTTTTAAGACTTTGGTGACAGAATTTGTGAGAAGTTGTCTAGTGGGAATCGTGTTAGAACCCCTTTCTCTGCAAGGCTGCCATAATGATTTCAAACCTCAGGAAGGACAAAATACACTTCTGAAAGTTGCATCGTAATACGCTGCAGTATTCTTAAACAGCAGCCTTGTTTCTCAATGAGGGTGGGTGCATAGCAGAGATGAGAAACAATATGCTTTTAATAGCACCTCAGGTCTGCAAAGCACCTTGACATTCTTGAATACGTGAGGCATCATATGTTTATAATTAAAGGAAAAACCTCATGCTAATGCTTGTGGATAACTGGCATTACGAGGGGTTTTACAAGGACGAGGTGAGCCTGCTTTCCTTTGGGGCAAACCGGCTAACAGCGTGGGCCGAGATTTCCGTGAGTTCCAGTTTTGTTCGCTCACGGGGCCCACCTCCCCTCCGCCCCCCCCAGCCGTCCCCCGTTACAGCTGGCAGACGGGGTCGATGCCAACAGCGGAGCCTTCTCCCCGGCCTCGCTGTTAACAGAGACCCGGGCCGGGCCCCCCCGCTCCCGCTGCGCGGCGCCGCGACACTGCGGCGCCCCCTGGCGGGCGCGGCGCAACAACGCTCGGTAGCGCATGGGGCGAGCCACGGCGGGCAGTGCGCGGCGGTCCCGGCGGGGCAGCGCGGCCGCCAGCTCCCCCGCGGGCGGGAGCCGCCGGGGGCGAGGGAAGAAGGCGGACGGATCCCCGGCCGGGCCGGGGGCGCAGGCAGAGCCCCCCGGCCCCGGCACCTTCAATCTGGGGGCGCAGAGCAGGCGCTGGGCCGCCTTCCAGGAGCGGCACCGGCTGAGCTGCGAGGAGGCGGCGCGGCTGCTGCTGGACGCCTAGTGAGTACGGGGCCGGGGCGGCTCTTCCCGCAGTTTCCAGGCTGAGCCACCCTGCCCGGCGGCTCCTTCCCCCCGTTAGATCATCGTCTTCTTGGCAGCATTTGCACAGCAGTAAACACGGGCTTCTGGAAAGCTGCAGAGAAGGGCGAGGGGGGAGGGTGTCCCCCACACGCACCACGGAGAAAGTGGCTTTTTATGCTAAAGCTTCCTGTGGTTTAGGGCTCTCCCATCAAAAATGCCCTTGGGGGCATCGTGCGGGATCAGCGAGGCTCAGCTTCTAAATCTCCACCCATTTCCTGTGCTCGCTCTTTCCAGAGCACAGCACATCATCACCGGGCTGTAATCAGTAACTGTCCGTGGGAGTGAAAATCTGAAATGAAAAGCTTTTTTCTTTGCATTTTGCGTTTGACCTAGCGTGGTGATTCTGCCCAGTTGCTATGGAGGCGTCCTAGGGGAGAGGGAGAAGCACAAGCTCAGAAATCCCTTGATCGTCAAGTTCCTCTGCAATTACAATACAAAATAAAATGAATTTCCAACATTGCATAGAATCCACTTGTCGCAGCTTTTCCCAGCTTTTAAATGGAGGAATATTAGTAGTGCTTGAGCAGTTGTGCGAAAATTGTGGGAAAATTCAGTTCCCAGAGGGTTGTCTTGTGATAATACCACTCGTTTCTATGTATGTGCACAGATAATGCTGTAGCCTGGGTCAGCATTTTGACCTGAACTGTGGCAGGGGAGCATATGTTTTGTATTGCATGCGGAGTGTACTTTACTTGAACTGTTGCTCTTCTTTCCTTTTCACCATTTTAATTAAATCAGAAAAGCAATTGCTGCAGAGGACAAAAGCCATTCTCTACCTCACTGTGGCACATTTTATTAAAATACATTTGAGTGGATACATATTCTGGTGTTCTGCAATTGCTCAAAGCAGAATTGAATAATGTAGTATATAGCTTTATTGTTTTCCTGGCCAAAAAAAAATCATCACAAAACCTCTCTGTTGTTTCTCTCTCCAGTGAATACAGAGGTTTGGTCAAACACACGGGAGGCTGTCACTGCGGAGCCATCCGCTTTGAGGTCTGGGCTTCAGCAGATCTGCATGTTTTTAACTGCAAGTGAGTTTTTTTTTTTTGTTCCTTATTCTCATAGATGAATGTAAGCTCGTATGCTCTTCCAATCAATACCTTAGAGCTAAAAGAAGATGACACAACTGCAGAACATCCTTTGAGCTGTTTCCATAGGGTATACCCCTAATTATGTCCTGATCCAGTATGGGAGCAGTGCTGCTTCTGATTTCAGGTGCTGCTTCTTTGGGTAGGACTTCAGGTCTCACACCCATACTCCTGCAGAAAGTGTCAGGAGAGATCTAATGAATACAGGTATTCAGCCGTCTGCTTTATGTTTCCTCTAAGTGCAGTGTGCTCAAAGCACATCCATCAATCCTTTTTTAACTTGGTCTTCTCAAGTGAACATTACCTGTCTGACCACATGTGCTTCAAACTACAACACTATCTGATTTCAGCAGTGATCCCCCTTTGCCTGCAACTAGTTTGCTTCTAGCTCATGGGTGAACTTCTGAACATTACTTTCTTGTTTGCAAGGTAATTAATGTTAGCAAAACTGGCAAAGTCTAGTTTGAAAGATTAAATGGATTTCTCAGGGCTAGAGTCTGTCCTTGCTATGTCTGTTGAGAGTTGTATATGTGAAGAAAAAATGGCATATAATATTTGGTGTAGGAAAATACCTTGTTGGTGTAGCTGTGTAGGGTCAGTCTGTTCCATGGGTGTGCTTCGCCAAACACTACTGATACCATGAGTCGACTTTTGCTGCTTACCTCTGTGATGCTAACCAGGAGCCATTTTAGCTGTCAGTGGGATTTCTGTTGTCAAGAGGTCCATGCTAGATCTGATTGCTGTCCTACAACTTGTTGGCTGCTTCTAGAAAGGTCTGCTTTTTCTTTTACAGTTGCAGCATTTGCACAAAGAAACAGAACAGACACTTCATTGTCCCAGCGTCGCGTTTCAAGTTGCTGAAGGTAGAGTAAGAATGTAAGAGTGTGGCCATGAACATGAGCAGTATAATTCAGTGTTATCCTCAAAGATGCAAGTGGCAGCCAGTTTTCTATCCTAAGTTTGTCTATGGCCGGTTGGGGGAAATGGCTGAGTTTTATGCCATCTGGTGTGGATGTATTAGTGCATCTTATTTAGTGAGCTGATGTTAGAGCTCTTGCAGTTCTCAGACTCGACTGTTATGGACACATGTATATACAAAGCACAGGGGTTCAGAAAAGGAGCATGAATGCAGAACTCTGCATCTCAAGTAAAGACATGAAGGCGGTATTTTAAATTTTACATTTCTTACCTACAGGCCCATAGAAAGTAATATACCTATTTACGTGGAAAACTTACATTGCTTTTCATTTGCTTAGGGTGCTGATAATTTGACAACATACACCTTCAACACACATCGTGCCCAGCACACATTCTGCAAGACCTGTGGCGTACAGAGCTTTTATACTCCTCGTTCTAATCCAGATGGTTATGGTAGGTAGAAAGAATAAGCTGTGGTAACCAAAGTTTACCACCAAGCAGACCTTGGATAAAGACTCCATTGGATGCTAACATGACAGCAGTGAGCAGCATGTGTCTTAAGAGTTTGTTCCTAAAGTGCTAAACATCTGGAACTGCAGTCTGAACCTGTAGCTCCTCCATAAGAAAGAGTCTTACCTATGATGTGTGGGCTTCTGCCTGTGACAGGTTTCTCATCTAGGCTCCTCAGCCTTACAGCAATAGCTGGACTGAGCATTTACCATTCCCTGAGATGCCCCATCCACAGAGTGGTGCAGGCATCTCCCACACTTTATCTATGAAAAGCAGGTTTCTATGTACTCTGTCTTTCTTCAGGAATAGCTCCCCACTGCCTGGATGATGGCACCGTGCAGACCATTGTCACAGAGGATATCAATGGCAAGGAATGGGAGAAGGCAGTGAAGGAACATAAGACCATCAGAGACATGTCAAAACCCTGACACAACCTTCCAGCAGCTGAACTTGGAGCACTGCTGTGGAACTGTAGTCTGGGCTTTCCTGGGTGAGGGTTGGCAAAATCAATCTCTACATTATTGTTATCTGTTCTCTGTTTCTTAAATAAATCTTTCTACGCTGCCTGTCCCACTCATTTGTGACTTTCAGTTTTCAAACTACCTCTGTTCCATAAACCACCCCAGGGCTGCTATTTTGGTACTTTGCCCTTAGCTGTGCTAAAGTTTAAATCACAATAAACAGAGCAAAGTATTAAAAAAAAAAAAAAAAATCTAATCTTTGCTTGTATGGATATTTCCTGTGTTTCAAGTCTGGCTTATAAAAATGTCCCATATAAGATAATCTCTTGCTTAGGACATAATACTAACTTACACTGTTTTTTCTCCATTGACTTCAATGAATTTACCATGGATTTTATGTTAAAGGGGATCTGAAAGAGCTTAGCAGGCTCAAGCTCAGTAAAGCCTAGGCTCAGGTTCAGTAAAGCACTGACACAGGTGCTTAGCTGTATGCAAGAGAGGGGCCACTGAAGTTATTCACGTGATTAAGTGCTGTTTTGCTTAAGCCTGGACTTAGGCATGGTCTGAAGGCTGACTAGGCATATGTTTAGGCACTGACTCATGGCCAGGGAACAGAGTTCAACACTGTCATACTCTTACAACAATGAGCACGTACTTCAGTACAACCAGGAACTCTTTGTTGTCTTCAGGAGGAGGATGTGCTTACAGCAACAGATCAGGATCTGGCAATTTGGGCTCTGATCTTAACTATGCAATGACTAGCTGTGTAGATGCAGGAAAGATGCCTCCTGTACATGTAAGCCCACATAAATGAGTGCAAAGGCCCACAGAAATGTTGAGTATTGCTGACTTTGCTCCACCGTGACCCCACAGAAACCCAAATCATTAGTAAAATCTCTGTATAGGCTAAGAAACGAAACCACTGAAAGCTGCTTCACTTACCTTTTAACATAAGGGAGAGGATCTTTAATTCTTGCACTTTTCTTTTACATAAGTGGAACAGCTTTTGAAACACCTCTTGCAATTTTTATCTCTGCATGTGTTCTATAAACACCTAATTACAGTCTGGGTCTCTTGCACCTCATTCTTACATCCTGTTGAGACTCTTGTGAGTTGATCTCGAACCCCATGTGCTGAAGCAAGAAGAAATGCTCATGTTTCATGAGGGATGCTCTGCGAAGGTAGAGCCTGCAACACAATATGTATGAAAGAAGCAGCAGTAGCAGCAAAGATCAGTGCAATTAGAGAAACTGGTGGGATTTCTGATGTTTTATTCATAAGCTTTGGCTTTTTAAAGTTCTGAATAAATAAGACAGGTCTTGTGGTTCTGGTTTTTATCTGTGGAGATAGCATGATCTTTGAAGTGTTACTCCTGATATCTGGATTTTAGAAAAGCACCAAGAGATAGTCACCAAGCAGTCCTCGCAGCTATATCCTCTTTGGGAAAAACAGTTTGTGCCGTATCTTCTCTAATGAAGAATGCTCCTGCATTTGACTCCTGATTAGGTTAATCGAAATTTCTTATCCTATTTAAGGTTCTACAGTGAGAAAATAGAGTAGCTGTTAAACCCTGTTCATCTCAATGTATCAGGCAATAAGATATTCAGGAGGAAGTTCATACAGCCCATTTTCCGTAGTCTGAAAGAATGCTAGACAAAGAGAATCCTGTCCTCTTGAGAATGTAAGTTTTCCTTAGTCCTGGGCCTGGCACATTTTTTTTTTTTCACTTATTCTTTTAGTCCTGAAGTTGTGAGCGATGTGTCTTTCACAGAATGCGGAGTGAATTGATCACCATATAACGCGAGAAAAGCATATAGATGTGGCGAAACCAGAGGAGCTGGCTGCGATGACACCGCATGGCTCTCTAGAAGGAAAAATAGTTGAGAAAGCATTACAAGAACGTTCTCAACCTAATGTGAGGGCAGTTTCCTAGGCCTCCTGTGCGGTTCACTGCCAATTTACAGAACAGCCTGTTTTCAGTGAGCAGGGAACAAGTAGTGGGAGGTAGAAGGCTGCCTACTCTATGGGGCCAAAGGGCAGGGAGAGGCCTGTCTGCCCCTATGTCGCTGGTGGTGTGCTGCCTAGTGTTCAGAGGGGTCCTGCTAGAAAGGACACTATCAGCTGCAGATTGGTGCTGTGACAGTTTCTTTGTCACATCTAACTCCTCCTCCCTATGTGATCTCACGCCTGGGTGTTCACATGCTGGGGAAGGAGAAACCTGATAGGTGTGCATCTGAGAATGCTTTGCCTGCTGTTTCCGATCATACATTGCCAGCTGAAACTTAATCTATTTATAGTGCACCAGCTTAGAAAGGTCAGATTTCAGAAACAAAAAACACAAGGGAATAACACCACCTTTATCAGAGCCGTTTCCATACATAACTATCTTTTAGCAGCCTCAAAAGCAGGAAAGTTATGTAATTTGTGGATTAACAGTACTGTTTGCCAGGCAAGTATTTTCATGCTGTGGAAGGGGAGCTCATCAGATTTGGATATAGGTAACTGTGGCCTAAATGTGTGAGATCTCATGCAGCAAAATAGTTCAAAAAATACACAGTAGAGAAGGGAACTCATAAAGAGCTTTGGATCACAACTTCACAAGCTGTCTCTATCTTTAGTTAGAGCTATGATCCAAGGACGTGGTTCCTGGCACGCAGTCATGCCATTCTTTCACAGGCCACTCTCATGTTCAGAATATTATGTTGGATCCAGCCTCCTTTGAAATACATCCTGCATCCTTGACACAGTGTAAAACTCAGTGCACTGTGACTACTTAAGATCTCTGAACTGCAAATCTGCTCAGCCCTGTCCTGCTATCCACACAGCACATGAAGCAACCGGTCTTGTTCATGTTTTACAAATCACTGAAGATCATTTATAAGTGATATTTGTAGTCCATGTATATAAATATTTATGAAGTTCTCTATCAATATGATGCTTCTAACTAAAGTCTTCACAACGATGATGAGCTATTCAAACAGGTTAAGCAGGTACCACCACACATCTCACCCTGGCTTGTTCAGTCTCCTCCTCTGTGAGGATGAAGAGTGCATCTCTGGGCAGGAGGCAGGAAACGGGTACATCCAGGACAGAGATGTACTTCCGGAAGAGATTTACTGATTCAAGCACGAGTACACAGCACCCTAGACAGAGAAAGAGAATAAATATTTCAAAACTACAGTATTCTTGTAAGGTGCCCAATTCTCCATGCTCAGCAGGTCTTTGCAGGCTGCCCTGTATTGCTGGCCATGGGGATCCTTTTTGTACAAAAAGGGGAGCAGCTTATACTCGTGCTTCCACCAGGATCTTTTTGTGCCCAGTGCGTGTCTATGACCATTTGTACTGGTTCTTGTTCTGTATGGGGTCTGTGGAAAGCAAAGCTAGCTCTGAATACAGAGGGTTTGGGGTTTTTTTTCTTATAATTTAAATTATTCCTACGTAATTAGACTCAAAGGAAAAAGCACAGATGGCTCTCTGAATGCTGGCACTATATCATATAATAGAAATTTAAAACAGCAGTCTCTGCTTCAGCTACAGAAAAATTTCCTCTTTCTACTCCAATTCTTAGCTACAGAAAAAATATTTACAAGATTCAGGAATGACTGTATCAAATATTAACTCAGGCAGGCAGTTACATTTTAACAGAGTTCCAGAATTCATTGCTCAGATGTAACATAGATAAAGGTTCTACTGGTGTGGAATTTTTTTTCTGTTTTAAAGAGCCCCTTGAGTTCAAAAGTTAATTTCTATTTTTATTACCATGGCTAAATTGTCTTCACTGATGAGCTCAGAGCTACTGATGGTCCCATTAAGAGCCTGTAGCTCTCAAGGGAGCTGCTTTGGGATTTCTTAGGGCTTGGAAGCTGCTGTGATTATGCTCCACACTTCAGACATTGTATTAAAGTTCCGCAGAAGAGGCCAAAGTCACAGTTTACACAGGTGGTCAGATACGCAATTAGATTTGCAATGAGATTTTCTTCAGTGTGCCCTTAAACAACGAAATTATACAAAGGAGACAAAGAACAATGCTGAATTGCTACAATGGCTGCCTAATGCACATTTTATTGTGTGAAGCCTGTGCTCACGTCTAATACTGCTTAAGCTGTTATGTTCGTTATATCCTGAACACAAAGCAAAGTGGTGGTGCTGAAATACCTCTTGGCCCTAAAATGTAAGCAGGACTTGTGTCCTTCTAAGGGAAAAGATTCTCCAGGACAGGGGCAGAAGCAAACGTCTTTTCCTAAAGGAGTAACTACACAAGGTGGGTTTCTGTGAGAGAGGTGATGATGCCTCTGCTAGGAGCCCTCTATGCAGATCTGCTAGCGCTCAGGAATCTCATCCCACAATGATCTGAACAGTCAACCTGCTGCTAACTTCCCTACTTTGGACATTTGGTAGATCCTTCAGTCTAGCCTCTACCAAGCATAAGATAGGAAAGCAAAACTTGTTGCTCTTATGGTGAATGAATTTCCTGGAGGCACAAGGCCCCACAAGTCTCCGAAGTAGAGCATGGTACTCAAAGATACCCCACCAACGCCACTCCTTCCCCAGTCAGGGGAGACACGCTGGATCCAGGAACAAAGAACATGCACAGGACGATCCTCCACAAATCCCCTCACAAGTGATTTGTGTCCCCTGCCTCTTCCCAGTGATGCTAACTCATTTCACTGCAAAGAAAGGTCTTGCTTTTATTCCAGCCAAAGCCTGCAATGGCAGGACATGGCAGCCCTGATGGACTCCCTCCAGCACATCTCCAGGATCTTTCAATTCCTTTCTTTCTTCTTTGTTCTTCAAGAGAAGGATGTACAATTTGTTCCAACTTTTCAATAGCCTTTTCCACTCTCAAAAGCGAAACTGGAAACTCTTTATTTCAGTATCACAGAGGGCTCCAGGACCATGCTCCCCTTCCAGTTCTCTTTCTGCATTGATCCTGGGACATGACTCCCCAGCAGGGTGGACAAAGCATTCAAAGGAGTTACTTTCTCCTGCTGTGGGCAGCAATGGGCTGGGTTAGAGGACTCAAGGGAAATCACTGGCACTTCCATCCAGACAAACGCTAACACGAGTCTGTGCTGTGCCAGGAACCGGAGGCAAAGCCCTCCTGAATCTCATAGACATTTGCTGCAGGCCCAGCCTGCCAGGAGCTGCCGGGAGATGGCGGTGTCCACCAGCTGCGGAGGGAGCAGGGACCCACAGCCAGTTTCCCTGCCGGCAGTGCCTTGCCCAGGTTGCCCAGGTTAGGATCACCTTCGGCACCCCTCTGCCCTGAAGGCCCTGCTGTCTTAACTATGTCAGTACCGTTTCCCTAATCCCATCCTACTGCAGCCTCAGCCATCCAACCCTTGCAAGGTCATCGCGCCCATCCCTGCAGAGCAGCAGCTGTGCAACACCATCTGGAAGGACTGATGGCTCTGCCAAGCTCTCTGCAGCGAGACCCTTGGACGTGCAGGAATGCAGGCAGCCGTGTGACCAGCATGGCCTGTGCCACTTCCCGTCTGAGACCCTGTCTTTCTTATGGTCCACCTTGACAAGTGACAGACAGAGCAGTTGCTGTTTAGCTTGCTTTAAGGTTTCAGCTTGTTATTACACGGGATGCTCTGCAGCGACAAGTGTTCCAGTTGCATACAGAAGTGCCCTGACAGTCCTTTTAGTCCCACTAAAGACATTTCTTGTTTCCCAGTAGCAAACTTGGAAGCAACTTGTGATGTGCCATGAGTTGGGGAACACTCTTCCCCCGCTACTCTGCAGAGATCCTCTGGGCTGCTCAGCAGGCCCAATCTGTTGGTGGGTAGTTTCAGAAAAAAGAATTAGTACGCTGCTGCACCATGGCACAGTAGAGGAAAGGAACAGATATGGATCCCCTTGCTCTTGTAGTCAGCATTCCCACTAGCCACCTGTTTGCTTTTCAGTGCTTACAGGGGAGGACAAGGCTAGAGCAAACATGGGACAATGGGTCTTTCCTTTCCTGGATGGTTGTTAATGGACCCTGGCAATGCCACATGAATTCCTACTTGCAATGATGGGAAGAGAGGCCTGGAGTAGGGTTACCCACCACCAATCTGTGAAGCGTGGGCTGCTCTATTAACAAAATGTGCTCTCCCTTTTCTCAATTTTTTTCCCTAAGAAATATTAATTCATGCAGCAATTATGCCCTTTTGTTCCCCAAAGCTCAGCAATAAGGGCTCAAAACAACAGCAAATGATTTCAGTATTGATCAGTCTGACCTCCTGGGCCCCCAATGGTCACATCAGGCAAAGCAATGGCATTCAAGCCTCACAAAATGAAGGGCACTATAAGAGTCTTCTGTGTTAGTGATGTGACAAGGATCTCCACGTGCTGACAGCAAAGGCTTCTCCACATGGGAATGTGAGATGAAATGAAGCAGGGAAGGAATGTACAGTTCGGGGAGAGATGGAAACGGGTTCAGAGAAACAGGCTGCTCCCTGCCAAGAAGGGTAAGAGAAGTGCTGCCATTGATGAGTCTACTGCTGTGACACCAGCAGGTGAAGCTTTTCAGAGCCTGTTGTGACTGTGACCTGGGCAGGATGGGATTAACAGTGTAATACAACCTCTCTAGGTTGGCAGAAAGGGCAAGATCAATATAGCTAGTGGATTAGGCCTAGAATAGAAGTGCATGAAGCCTGCAGCCTGTTTGGCTTGGCTTCTACTTCCAAATCACTTATGCAGCAAGTGTGCCTAGAATGAGAAGACTATAGGCAGATCTATGCGTGCTAAAGGCTTGCACTGCTCCTGACAGATGTTAGAACACCAATTCTTTCAGAATACCGCTGGTTATAGGTGGATGGGGCCAGCAGTAGGGGTGGATGCATATCCAGCCGCTGTCTTGGCTTCTTGAAACAAGCCTATGTGCCTGTGCCTGGGCTGGAGAACTTGATTACAGATTATAAAAAGCCTGTTGTATTTATGCTGGCTAAAGGCATTAGAAAGCAAAGCAGGATATTTAGGGTGCTCATTTGCATACCACTGAGGCAATGCAAGGCTTAGCTGGGTTTTGCATTTGCAGAGAGATTTTCTGTGGATTCCCTGATCACATGGGCTTACACAGGTTCACCCAGAAATAGTTCTCTCTTACCAACAGGAGAGCAGCACATTTCCATGGCCTGAACATGCCTTTCAGCTCTATCCAGACAGCCTCAATCCCAGCATCACTCTTTTTTCATTAAGCCCCTCTGATGCACAGCCCTGCACGCCTGCCAGATCAAATTATAAATACTGGGAATTTCAATGAGACTGGAACTATATTTGGAAAGGCTTAGCGTAAGCAGCAGCATGGGAGCTCCCTGTTCCTTTGGTGTTTGTAGGTCATGTCAGATGTGATGTAATCAGAGCAGCAAGGCTTTCACATAGCTTCAGGAGTCTCTTGATGCTGCTAGAGAAATGGAAATGTTGTCTGTACATGGTCTGTTTCAAACCTGAACCAATTTGAGGCACAGCCCATATTCAGGGCCACAGTTTATCTAACAAACCTGCATGAACAGCACATGAAGGTTGTTCAGTCTAGATAAGGCCTGACATCTAGCAGTGACATCTAACCACTGCAGTTCCTTGTTCTTTCTCTGCACTGCACACAGAGAGCTCTTTGCTGCATCCCAAAGCTGAACAAAGATGAGGTCCTAGGAAGAAGTTGGCATTAATACTGCTCTTGAAGAGACTAGAGTCAGAACTCAGTAAAAGGGCATTCTGCCATCTTGGCTCATGCTGTCTCCATCAGATCTTGGTCTGCAACTTGCTGCTAGCAGGTAATTAAAACTGATTTGCTGTGACACATTCAAATCCTACAATTATTCGGGAATTAGCATTAAAGAAATACAGTCTGGATGGCTGCTGAGGGAGCAGGAGGTTGACTGGGTGGGCCTGGTTAAGCCATCTTCCTATGCTCTGTCCAAACAGCTGACAGCTTTGTGCTTAAACTAGTTCCACAAATTTGTCCCCGAGTCAGGCACTGTTTGCTAGAGATAAGGGCTGCAGATCTACTCTGGGACAGCAGCTAGAAAAGGGGGTCAAGAGCAACCTGCTTCTGTACTTTGCTTCTTTCTTTTCCCTACTTGTACAGAGAGTTTCTCAGAGACACTTGCTTGTTTACAGGTGAAAGAAGCCACTCCAACATTCCAACAATTTGTTGTGCCAGTGCAGATTTCAGATACCTTTCTCATACTGACTACATTTTGACGGAAGCTTAGCTTGGTACATGCAATCATTTCTGGTTGAGCTGGTAATAGTTTCTGAGGCCCTTGTCACAAAAAAAAACCCCAACCCAAAACCCACAACCAAAAAACCCCCAACAAACCAGCTTACAAGTAAGATGTGACCAAAAACTCGGGGACTCAGCTGAGAGACTTGGAAATAGCACTCATATTCACACAAGACAGAAAGAGGCATAGGCCAGACACTGAACCACGCCACTGAGACAGGACAACCCCAAAGGACAGAAAAGTGACTGCAGAGAAGCCTGAGCTGGTAAAAAACTGCGGGAAGATAAAAGGGCAAGGAAGAGTTCAGCTGCGGGTTTCATTTGCATTGCAAATAGAGGCGAGTTAGGCAGATGAAACCCTGGACAGAACATCAATGTAAACGATTGCCTAATACCTGCAGGGTCATAGATGCATAATGTGACATACCTTCAGGTAACTTCTGCTCTGAATGCAGGTACCTGTGAAGGAAGAGATACATAGAGGTAAACACTCAATTAAGTTATTAAAATCCTGATTTTACAGGTATGAACTCTGTACACTAAATCAACCTTTTTTTCTTAATACACACACACATTTACAATGGCTAATCTTATAAGAAAGTTCAGGAGCTGACACTGGATGCACACATCAGGCATTGGTAAGTCTCATTCTCCACACAATTCTGCCATTACTTTCCTCATCCTGGCTGCTGGGACACAGCACAGATAAGCTCCATAAATCCACCTCGCTCTCAAACTTCTCATGTTGCACTAAGGAAAACTGCAAGAAGCTGCCAAAGGCTATTCAATTCTGAGAGCGGTGGCTCCTTAAAGCCTTGTGTCTGCTGACCAGGGACATTGCCTCAGTGGCAGCTCCTTTCTTTCTAACCCATGAGACATCTGAGAAGCTGCTCTGACTTTTTGCTCACGAAGACTGTGATCCCTTCATGACTTTGTTCTGGGAAGTCTCTGTAGCAAAAATACATCCCTTGGAAACAGAATGAGGGGACCAGCCAGCGCAGGAGATGTGAACAGTCATGGTACTTCCATCAAGAAGTGTAAGCAAATGATCCTGATATGGTGAAGGCATCAGAGGGTATTAGCTTCAATTCCTTTTTAATTCTCTTGTTTTTTCTGCTCTAGCCTGTGGTTCATGGCTTCAGAGCACTTATGCTCACACCACCATTTTCATCACCTCCAGATTTGGCCCATCACAGGGATGGGAGGAAGCAGGTCTCCAGCAGATGGCACTCAGAGCTGTCCCACACCCAGGCTTGCTCTTCCATAAGAAAAAAAATATATCTAAACAATGGAACATTTGCCAAAAGGAGAAAGGAAATAAAAAAAAAAGTTATTTAACCCTGTGTAATATTTAAAGCGATTGCTATCATCTTATAGTGGTGTATTTAACGAAGGACAACGTGACAGTTCATGTGTAAATCAACCAGGATAAAACATACATTATATGTAAACTGTTATGTTTCTCCAGTCACTTTCAAACTAGGATTATCTCTGGCTATTGGTTAAGTTCAAGGAAAAGGATTAGCTACACAGGCGTAGACAAAATAGGAAGCACGCAGTAATGAATACCCAAAGCAATTCAAAGCAAAAGTCAAGCCAGAAATGCAGGTCATGGCAGAACTCAAACAGCAATCAGAAGACATATGCCTTAAATAGATTCTCCTGCCAACAGTCTCCTCTTCTCCAGAGCCAAAGATCTGTAAGCAGTACCATTTTCTACTAAACAATGGCCTTGTAATATTGAATTGGCCACCTTCTACCCCACTACTCAAGTCCTACTGTTCTGACAAAGATTGTTAAATGTTGCCTTGTAAACATTACCAGCAATTTTTCGGCAGGGGGATGTGGTGGGGGTGGAGGTTTAAGTATCTCCATTATATCTGCCTTGCTCTTCTGCCAGAGGTTTCTTCCCCCACAAGTAGAATTTGGCCACCCAAAGAAGTGATTCAGCACTTGCTAAAGCTAGCAGGGTGGGAACTTTTTAAAACAGGCTCAGAGAGATAAAGCAGTGAGTGGTTGTGAAATTTGGCTAGCTATTCGAAGTCCTAGTGTCTGTTCTGGGTGTGCTGCTCTACCATGGAGGGACCTTCAAAGTGCTAACTGACAGCAAATTAAAGGATGTGAAGAGCTGCTCCAAAAGTGAACTAATAATAACCATTCCCAGCCACTAGAAACAGAAGCAAGGAGAGATTGAGTTCACACGGAAATGTTTCAGCAGGAGCAGAAAGCATCTTCAGCAGGGAAGGAAAGTTTGATTCAGCATCAAATTAAGGAGTTTGTGCTTATATAAAGGTTCAGGGAGACACAAACTGTATTTTGGTTACTGAAGGGTCCTCAAGGCTGCTGCCAGGCAGACCTGACACTGATCTGGAAGAACAGGCATGAAGAAACTGATTCTCCCCTCATCCTTTTTGTCCTGAGCCAAATGCTTCAGTACTCAGCAAGGCTCAGTGCAGAGCTATGGGAATGGGCTCCACCCAGCTGTAATGCTGCAGAGGAATTGCAGCTTTGCTGGTTTGTATTTCTCAGGCAAGACATGGCAATGAACTGTGGTTGCAGAGAGAGAAACACAAAACTCTACCTCCTGCACACGTTCACAAAACTAGCCAATCCTCTCCCAAATCAATCTTCTCACTCCCATCTCCACCCTGCTGGAGCTGTCTCTGTGGGACACTTCCAAGTAGGGGAGAGGTTGCAGCTCTCTGTTGTTGCCATTTTGGGAATGTTGTTTTATAGATTGGATGTGCTGCGGTTTGGGTGAAATGAAAGAGTTTGGCATAAAATCTCAAAAAATCAAACACAAACAGGCTCTTTTTCAGGAGCTTTTTCCATGTGTTTTTTTCCGGAGCAACTTTTTATAAATTCTTTTTAAACATAAAGTGATCTGAGGTGGCTTGTTCCCACCCACCAAGTGCTAGAGGCCAGCTGATTACAGGGCATCTCTCATGCACCCTCTTTATTATGCCTGTGGTAGGTTCAGATCCATGTTTGAAGGAAAGTGAGACCCTCTGCAATGAAGAACTTCAAAACACTGAGACGTCTGAAGGCACCCACCATTTCTGCACTGCAAGGACTTGGCACTGGCTCCTCCCTCAAGGACCAGCTGCATTGAAAGCTATTGCTGTCTGTAGCTATCAGCTACATCTGCTCAGCAGAAAAACTGAAATGGTCCAACGACTCTCACCCTGCAAACTGCAGGACTGAGATAGCTGTCAAATTCCCTGTCTTTATTCAGTCATCCTCAAGGAAAGATGTCAGCAAAGTGAGTGGGCTAGCTCCTAAGAGGCACCAACCACTGATACCTCCCCATGATGGCAAGAAGGAACAAGTCAAGATGGGGCTGAAACCTCAGTCTTGGGGAACACAGAACTCCTCCGGGACAGAAGCAGGACTGACACCCTGGTGGGTGGATTACAGTTTTGGTGATGTTCTGTTTGATGATAAATTGTTCACTGAAATCAATGACTTCACTCTCCAAATAGTCTCCCATGCCAAAGGCAAAACCCTTCACTGAACTGACGGCGCTGGCTGCTGTAGAGCACTGGGGAAATACAATTTTGAAGAGCATGGCAAAGAATGGATGTCTTAAAGATGCATTGGGGCTCCATTTAGGATCCTAACCTCTAATCTGCCCAATTAATCTGATGAAACAGATGTGAAGGAGGAAGAACAGCCAGTCTCCTAGGAATCACAAAGACATTAGAAGGATATACTTGCCAGATGTTGAATGTTTGCTATCTGGAACGCCTCTTCCCTCCCTAACCAGACTTTCTGGCTCCATTTCCATGCACCCTGAACTACACCATGTAGCAACATGCAGTTTGTAAAACACTATTCAGGCACTCTGTACTCACGCATATTGCAGTGGCAAAAGATGCTTCTGCCAGTCAGAAAAAAAGGTGTTGATGCAGACATCTTCCAGTTGACAGAGCGGCTCTGTGCTTTGGTCCCTGCACTGTCTGGGAGAAGAATGTGCAGTGTCACTGCTCCACTCATGCTGCTAGCAGCCTAGTGACGCTGGGAAGGACATGCCTTGAGGCTGTTTTCTTTGGAAAAAAACCCTTCTTTAGGGGGGAATCCTTGTAATGCTGGTGCCCTGTGCTCAACTTTATCCTAACAGCTCTCAACAGTATCATGGAAGGGCACTGGGATGAATGAACTTAGTCAAATTAAGGAAAGAGGGAGCAGGGTAAAGGAATGAGATAAAATCTAGGACAACATACCCAGCTATGGGATATACGCCAGGCATGGGGCAGAGTCCTCTGAGGGGAAGGGACAGAGTCCCAAAGGGTAACCAGAGGACGACAATTCCATCTTGACCTCATGGGGGCAGCCTGGGTGCAATCACAGCCACCACTCCTAAGTTCCCCTGGGACATTTAGGACCAGTAAAACAAAACACCAGAAATGAGCTGGACTGTGAAAGGACAGGCTGAAACACAAGATGCTGGAACCTGTTATTTCTTCAACACTCTTCTTTACTTTGCAGGGAACCTAGAACTCCAGCAAGGGCTAAACAATCCCAAACAAACACATCAATGACACAGGAAATCTTTTTCCAAGACGGAGCAAATGATAACCAGTTTTGAAAAGAGGATTTTCTGGGAAAAGGCAAGGGAAATACAAAACAGCACCTTCTTTTAAAAACATAAATGAGATGCCACTCATTTGAAATGAACGGGCTACAGCTGCTGAAAGGAGCGAGAGATCAGAGTCCCATTCTAGCCCATCAAATAAAAATGGTAGATGGGATACCATTCACTATCATCAGGCTAATCACCCAAAAACCAGCCTCCTCCCTGCTCAAAACATCCTTAAAGACCTGGCCTTGGAAACTCAATACAAGCAGAACTGTGCTTTGTTGGGATGTAATGCAGTTGATGGCTTTTGAGAACTGTACCCACTGAGTCTGTGGGATTTGGCTGGACAATGCATTGTTCATTGTTTCAATATACTTATTTGAAACTGGCATTTAATCAATCCTTCTCTTTCAGGGAGCCTCAGTGCAACCCTTCTGCACAATGCTATGTCCCACGGCATTCATAAATGGGGCATTCAATAGTCAGGCTGTGACACGTAAGTGCAACAAGGCATCGGTGGCACTCAAGCTGCATCATAATCAACTCAAGAGTGATAAAGCACTAAGCTCCCAAATATTACCACTGCACAGTCTCATTTACAACCTACCACTGAGTTGGCAAATGTTTCATCTTGCAGGACTGAGAGGTGTTTTTCCAAACGGAATTGACGAGAATAGGCTCTGCTAATGATTCTTTGATGTAGCTTTTTATATGGCATCATTGATATAAGTTTTATGGATGCAGTTGCTATAACAACATAATGCACAGTGGTTAAATATAGCAGCTCCTATTTTCCACTCAGTTTGCTCTGCCCTAAGCAGACAAGGAGTATTCTTTTCTGTTCTAGCTGGGATGAAATGGATTTGATAGTTCACTGAAGAAAAAAAGTGGTACAGTCCTTCCTCCTCCTCACAAACACCACTCCTCTCCACCCTAAGCAAGCCAGCAAACAACAAAACCAACAGCCCCCCATTTGCTAGGTTACTGGGCAGGAGGGCTTGTTTAAAATCAAAATGCACAATGACTCATGCAAAACTAAACCACCTCAATATTACATGTGATCTCAGTGCAAACACTGTCTTTTCAAAGTGCAGGAAAGAGAGGTTCTCAAATATTCCTGTCACGTATTATTTACCGTGCTTATTACCGTAGTGCCTAGTGACTGGCCAAATGCTGAGAGGGGAGTAAAGTGACCTTGATGTTACTCAAGACCTGCTCTTGTGGATGCATGTAAAGGATCCAGCCTCTCTTGGCCACATGGAAAGCTCCTATTTTGGGGGATAAGAGAGAATGATGTTGCCAAATCAAGGTGACAGGGAAAGAAGCAGAGCTACAGAGGATTGCTTCCAATTCTCCCTTCTTTGCTACAGTGGGATTTTCTTGGTTTTGGGTTGGGTTTTTTTTTCCGTCTGGAAGCCAGAACTGAAATACTCCCAGGGGAGACTGAAATCAAATAGCAATTTGTGCTCCTCTCCCATCCTGTTTTTTCTTATTTTTCCCTTTCAGAAGAATAAATCCACCCTCAAACCTTGGCATTTCACAGTTCCTCCCAGATCTGAAGCCTAGACACATAGCAGCAGCTGGACTCTCTGCAAGCTGTCAGGAGGAAGGCTGCTGCAAGGGGAAGGGCACATTTCTTCTGAATAGTTCCTGCTCGTTTGAACATAACCTCTGTTCCAGACACTAGAAAGAATATTTATGCCCTTAGCAGATAATACTGAGCATCTGCTCAGCTATGACCATTTCCTGAACTGTTTTGTTCCTTGAAGCTGTTCAAGAATTTGCACCTCCTGAAGTAAGGAGTTGTGGGATGGGTCACACAGCCTGTTCTACCCCTGTTCTTGCAGAAAGTAATCTCTTAGGTAGTGGGCACAAGTCCATCTCCCACAGACCAGGAGCATCCAAAAGAGCTGAGGATCACTGCACCAGCCCTCTCCTTCACCCTTTCTGCTTACAGCCACAGTGGAGGCAGAACCCTGCAGACCTTGTTTAAAGATGGTTAATAAATACATTGCACATGATACCTGGAGGGGAGAGTTCATTTACCTTTTTCTTGCCATGTAGCACTGTGGCCCCAGGGGCAGCAACCGCTGCTTTGCAAAGCCCTGCTGGCAGGGAGGTACGTGAGAAGCCTCAGCATATGCTCCCAGTGCTGCCTGTACTAGCCAATATGTGAGAACTCATCAGGGCACTGAAAATCAGGAGTGATACAGTCACGCTCTACTTCCCCCATGACACAAACTGAAAAATAATGAGGGCAAGCAAGCCACTAAAAGATAAACTTAACCTTTCAGTGGCCACAGCACCATTCTTGCCACACGCACATGACTGGGCCACCATGCTTATTTCTGCTGATTCAGGACTGGGAGAGAGACAAGACACAAACCAGCCCTGAGTTATGAGATCTGCTTATACTCTGGTGTCCCTATCAGCATGTATCTCATCAGCCCATGACAATGTTCTGCTGTAGGCTAAGGACTAATGCAAAGGTCTGAGTTCAAGGGACTTGCAGATGATGAATACTTCCTAGTAACATACTCTGAGACGAGAAGAGGGTTAACATCCCCACTGCACACACAGGAAATCTAAAGCACAAAGTGGGAAAGTGATTTCTGCACAGTCACAAAGTGAGACAACAGTAGAGCTGGGATCAAAACTGAGAGTTTTCCTTAACTTTCTCATACATAATTCAGCTGCTAGCTTGTTTAACCTGTATCTCTTCAGAATGTAGGGGGACACCTAACAATCTGCCCTCCATTCCTATTTGCAGGCCATACAGCAACTGACTGAGCAAACAGAGGTCCAGGCAGCTGGAAGCTCTCTAGTCCCTCTGTGCCAATGGTGTGAGCATCGGTCATCAAGCTCTGTTCCTCACTCACTCCTCAAATAACACTGTGCTGGAAAGCATCTCTTCAAATAGCCTAAACAAACACACTGTTTGCTTAACTCCACCTCCTTTCCTTCTCTTTGGCTATTTCAGAAGTTGCTGGGAAAAGCCATGATCCCCTCTAACACCGAATTCCAGCCATCAGATAGCATCAAAGACTTTCAGCATCTTCCCAGAGGAGCTCAGAAGGTCACAGTACGGGTTCTGTGGCACTGCAGCTTTCTCTAGGCAAGTGAGAAAGGCAAATCACTGTGATGTTGTTAGCAAAGAGAGCCAGACAGTTATTTGAATTGCACAGATGATTCAGAAAACAAACGGGTGCTAAAAATACAAGATATACTTGCAAAGAGTTCTTCTCATGCCTGGGAAAGGCAGGGGCAGCTCTGGAGGAGATCTTTCTAGGACACAATGAGGTCTGAACGAGCAGAGGGTTAAAATAAAATACAGTAGCTGTCTTGCCAGCAAAAATTGGGTGATTTTAATATAAGGGATTTTTGTCTAGCAACCTTCCCACATCATAGCACAGAGACAGAGGTTCTCAGAATGTAAAGAGTAAAGTGGTGAAGGAACGAATTGACTAAGGAAGACTGGTAAATAGGGACAGCTCCAGTGAAAGAGCAATGTCCTTGTGTCAGAGAGGTAAATTCAGGTACCTGGACAGGATGACAACATCCTCTGGAACAATGGTGCAGAACTTTCCAAAATCCAACTACCACCAGCTCAGGCATCAGCTATTCACAGTCTCCTCAAACCAGAAGTGCAAAGTGATCTGTGGCATATTTCAGTGGGATCAAGGACAGGAAGAGCAAAGAGGGTCCACTGAAAGGGAGACTGGCAAAGCACCAGCAGATGGAATAATAAAGGATGCTGTAGGTCATTTACAGAGCTGTAAGAGTTTCTCCAAACACTATCATGTCCCACAGCCTGGCACTCAGTTATATCACTGAAGTTACCACTGCTTTTGGGTCTAGCTACTAGTTTTCTGCCTACACTCAAACACCATATTCACTCTGTAACAGTACAGTGAGGCATTCAATGAAGCGTGCAGAACACTGTACCTTAAAGCAGTGTAAAGAGAAATGTGGTTAGCATGACCACTCACTCCTCCTGCATCAAAGGTTACCACCTGCAATAAAACCACAGAACAATTAATCGTTTTGAAGAAGGAGACTGGGCAGTTACCAGCTTTGACATTCTAACACAGCACTGTCCCAGCCCATTGCATCTAGAGAGTTGTTTTTGTGTTGCACAATGAGACCTTGTGTGTGAACTCCTGCTACAGAAACACAACTAAACAAACACACTCTGGAGCTAGAGGACTAGACAGACTAACAGCTCGAAAAACAGAAAGATGACAAATACCATGTTCCCACTGGCAGGATGCACTTGTTACTTACTAGGGGGCCAAAAGGTTACTTTCAGAGTGATCTGTTGCAAACTTGTTCCAAGAGGTCCAGCTCTATGAATCACTCTCTCCTGGATTTGAGAACATACTAGAATGCCTGCAGATTACAGTGTGAAACTATAGTTTGTTGTACTGTGAATCAGGACATATTGCTTTAACAAGAGCAACACAATCATGTACCACTGTCCTGATTGTAACGAGGCTTTATCACAGAATAACATAGTGATAAAATAATCTGATATGAGAATAAGCCTTTTAAAGAATCAGCTGACTGCACTTTTTGTACAACCAAGTCAGGCTTTTCGCTGAATGAGAAGATCATATTGTTTATTGCTTCTCTGCAGGGAGAAATGGGAACTTCATAATGCAGAAGTAATGTGTGAACACAGCACTAACATGTCACCATCCAAAGCACAGAATCCTTGGCTCCCTGCCCTCAAACCTACAAATAATTTGTCGGGTGAAGCATCCACCCCAAGGACTCACTCTGCTCAGTACTGTGAAGTGGGTACTTAAAGGGTCCTGCTTCCACTCTAGGAGACAAACTGGCAGCGCAGTGTAGAGCAGACAGGGTATGTGTGCTGGTAGGCTTTCTAGATGGTGAAAGTGACAGTCCTTGGACAGCCTAAAGTTAGGTTTTGCTCTGGGAGAAGCCAGGCAGCAGAGCTCTCCACAGCTCCCTTCTCTATGACCAGGAAGAAATCAAAAGCTCCCCACATTTCAATCAATGTCTGCTTCCTTGCCAGCTTGTTCTCTCTTCAGGGAAGGAAATGCTACTGCCTGGCTTACTCACCACAGCTCCCTTCTCAAAATCTATTTTATATGCAGGGCCTGAAGTACTGGGTTAAAGATCAAGGGAAGATCAAAAGCCGCCCTGCCTGTCCTGCAACTTGCTACTCCACCCTCCAACAGGAGAGGCCCTCTCAAACACAGGGGATATTGTGTAAAGAGGGAGAGGAAACACAAAAAGAAATACTTCAAAAACCACAAACTCCAGACAAGCCTGCTTATAAACCCACCCACCCAGTACAAGTCCACAGTTAGACTTCCCACTTTGCCCAGTGGCTGTAATAATGCTGCCACCAAGCAGCAGGGTTATTCATTACTGGCAGGAACTGGTGGGACCCAATTTAGTTTTGTTCAGTTACAAAGAAGCATTTTCTGGTCAACCCCTATTTTATAAGGAGAAAAATTATGTCTTGGCTTTGGCTGCTTTTGCTGTACATCAGTATTACCTGAGAGGCTCTCTGCAGGGTCTGCATGGTGTGGCATGGTGCTAAGCCCTCTCTAACGATATCAGCTTTTTGAGTAGCTCATCTGGGAAAGACATTATTAAATTCTGTACAGCTCAGGGAATGAGCATAGCACCCTGTATTTTATAGATAAGAAAAAACACGCTCTGAAGTCACTCCTACCTAGAGTGGCACTTTCCTAAGATGACAATGTACCCCACTCACTGTAGGCAGAATAAATTCCTGTGCAGGTGAATAATAGTGCAAGTCTGCTAAGGGCTGGACTTGCACTAAACCTTTTTACTAAACAGGGACAGCAAGAGGGTTTGTCTCTTCTGCCTGGTCATTTATTTTCATGTAACCTGTACAAACATAACATTTTTAAGATGACTACCCTGCTGTCAAATGCGGTTGAAATTAGCCAATGGGCTCTAAAGTCTTTTGAAATATGCATGTCCACACATACATAAATACAATTGCATTACTCTTGTTTCCTTAGGAAACCAAGCTAAAAACCCCAGGCAAGCCAAAACACACATTTTTCCTTCTATAGAGGGTAGAAGAGAACAAACCAGAAGACTGAGATAATGAGCAGAATAATGAGCTAATCATTGTTTTGACAAAACTGGCTCAGGCCAACTGTGGGAGCACAAGGCTGGGTTAGGAACTGGTTAAATTCTTGACATGGAACTTATCTGTTCAGAAACACCTTTGGAGGTTTTTCTTCTCCACATCTATTTTGAAATAGGAGCTGCTGTTCTTAGTGCTGCTGGGCTTACATAACATCTGAACTAGCTAGAGATTGCATGGAGTTAACTTTCAATTGATGTTTTCTAATCTACTGTTAGGACATTTGCACCTGAATTCCCTGTCTCTTCAAATATACAAATTTGTAGGTGCACACTGAGCTGGCCACAGTGGCATTCACTTTATCTGCAAAGTGACCACCTTTGAAATACTGGCTTTTCACCTTTAGAGATCCCTCCGAGCACACAGGCTGGCTCTGACACAGTAGTGATGTCCCACCTATCCAGTATGTAGCTTCTAGGTCTATTGTCTAAACAGCGCTCTGATTCCACAGCATGACTGTGGTGCTCGTGACTTAAAGCAGGCAGCAATCACATGTAAATATATTCCTCTGGCTTCAGGGATTCATTTCACTAACAACAAAACTGAATTTCCTTCTCACATGCTGAAAATATTTTCACACGGGAGCATTCGCTTCTTCCACATGGTGCAGCTAGCTGGTGTGCTTGCTTTTAACACATAACCTGAACCAGGCTGATGATGAAATCAAGCAAACAATCAGGGCAGGATGAGAAAACCTGAACATCTTGAAACTGTCTGGGTTAAAAACAGGCTTAGCCAGTTCTGGGAGCAAAAGGCTGGGATAGGAAGTATACTTGATGTGGAAATTATTGCTCAATGAAATCTTTAGGGCAAGAGGGAGTTTCCTCCCCACACCTGTTATGAAATGGGAGCCGCTGCCATTGGTGTTGCTGGGTTTTCTTCTGGGTGACCTTGGTATTCAGGAAATGGAGCTTTCACTAGTGGAAGCCAGAGCAACAGCCAAGACAAACAGGTCCAGAAATCCCTTCCGGAGGGGGGAGAACACAGAGGAAATTACTCAGTTACCAGCAGAAGAGAACTCTTGAGAGGTCTGGAGTCCATGCTCCCTCTACACACCATGTGCATCGGAGGCACAAAGCACTCAAAGCTGCGGGTCTCCCTTACTCTTTCTGGTGTCATCCAGTGCTTCAAATAGAGCACACATCTGCTCAAGTAGACTGGTGGGGAATGAAAGGTCTTTCTTTTTTAAGAAGGGCCACCCCATAAAATGCCATAGCAAGCAATGCCATTTCTAATGGCCTTCCTCTGAGCATCATTTCACAGGCCTGACTTACACTTGCAGAGGCCAGTGACATTGAAACTCCCTTTGAATCTCTTGTGTGTTCAGAGCTCTCTCTTGCTGCTACTAAATCAGAGAAGCTAAGGATTAAAAAGAATGGATAACTGGATGCAAATGGAATAATCTAATCAGGATCAACATCCCAGTGTCCACTGGGTTTGAGCCGCAAGTGTCTAAGTCTTACACCAGCTCTTAGAATGAAAGGTCCTGGGGGCCTCCCACTTATGTACCCCAAAGCACACCTGAGGAGACTGCAACATAATTGACAAAGGGAGGAAAAGGGATGGCAAAGTCTGTCCCAGCTCTGTTACCTCCTCTAGCAAACTCCACATGCTGCACTCCGTATCTGGTGTTCTGCAAAAGCATTTAAAATTCTCTACAAAGATGACACATTCAAATGCTCCCAAATTTTAGGTGTAGAGACCGAAATCCAAAACATGAGAGCTGAACTCACCCTCTCAAATATAAGCTCCAACTTAAATGCCATTTGTAGCAGGATCTGACTTTCTAGGCTAATTTGGAGATGACCCAAGACAATGGGACTCTTTCACAAACAGTTGTATGGATGATGTTTCCATCAATCCACAGTGGAAAGCAGCTTGGAAGAACGTGATATTGCTGAATTCTGGTCTTGGCACTGCATCTGCCCCAAACACAATCAGGATGTCACCTCCTAATCCAAGCTCTGCTATCACCAAACTTGAGATCCTGAAGAGTAGGATCTCATGATCTAGAGCCTGCCTGGGGCTTACACAATGCTATGTAACTTATTTTTTTTACACACCGAATACCTTCTAATCTGGATTGAGACAGACTAGCCTTGGCTGCCTCTCCCAGCAACATTGGCTTTTGCTTATAAATCCAGCAGGCAGGAAATAATTTCCAAAGTCTATAAATTAGTTTTGGCTTTGAGTACACCAACCGTTAATTTCTGTGTCTGCACTATTTAATGTAGAGCTTGGATGAAATATGTCCCTGTAGCTCTCAAGAAGATTGAGTTACTCATGGACTTCCAGGGCAATTGGGGAAATGAGTAACTATGCAATGGAACAAAACTATGCATAACATGGTGTAACTCCTTGCCTTGCAATCTTTCCTTTCAGACATGTTGGATTTGCAGCCTGGTTCTCCACTACCAGATGACACATATGTTCGGTAAATAAAAGATACCATTGTCTATGCTATGTCTGTGGGGAGATCTGGGGAAAGTTTTCCCACTGTGATAGCTGAAACACTACATGTCTTCCAATCATGTTAACTCCACTGAGTTAGCTTGTTGTGTTTGAAACCCTCTTAGCTTATGCTTTGACAAGGCTCTTCTAACATGTTAAACCAATTCTGTCAGTTTCAACATTACTGAAAAATAGACTCAGTTTACTTTTCAAGGCAAGCTTAGGACCTTAGGACAGCAGAGGTGCTCCAAGAGTGGCTAACAGTAGCAAGCTCTGAAGTTTTAAAATGCAGAATGTTTGACAAAGGTAGTTAGGTGCTTGCCTTGCTGTTGTTGGCAAACTAGGTCTGCTCCTAAATGAATGGTATTATAGCAAACACCTGTTACCTGTGTGATTACTTGGGACACTTAAAATAATGTTAAGTTTACAGAGCAGTTCATTACCACCATCCCCAAGAAGCTGCTTCAGTCACCTTTGGTACTGCTAATGTGTTCTGCTACAGTAATTTGTCCTCACTGCTGCTCAGGGCAGTGCTGAGGGAAATGCAGTGGGCCCTACCACAGTGTTCCATGTTACTACAGCTACCTCTGACACCTACAGCACAGCAGGGAGAATACTAGTGACTGTGCATGTTTCTTGCTTTGAAAACCCTGCACTTTATTTTTCAGCTCATGGTATGCTAGTGGAAGACTCCTGCCTCCCCCAGCACAAACAGCTTGAGTTTAATTTTCTCTGAGGCAAAGATCTTACCCTTTCTAACCATCTAGAGGAGTTCTAGTGTTTACAGAATTTCTGCTGGGATTCTGGTGCACTTGTCCTAGTGCCCATGAGAGTCACAAACATGCAATACAAATCCTCTTGTGCTAGGAGCTTTCAGATTAGATTAAAACCTATCTATTCATGGGGCCAAAAGGCATGAAAGGAGTCCAGGAAAACTGCATTTGTCTCCCTGCAGAGCAATGAATTTCATGGAAAATTAGCCTCAGAATCAATACAAAGTTGGATGCATGATGCTGGTTTTTGTGCTCATGGGGCTTTCATGCTACAGGAGATGCGGTTTCTTGTTTTGTGAATTGCTGAAAGGCTTTAAGAGTTTTGTGATTTTGCTGCTAATCAGTGTGTGACAGTGACATGCCTGATCACAGCAAGGTTCAACAGAAAGAACAGAACACAACCTTTTCCATGCTTAGGCCCTTATTCCTGTTTTGTGGGGGGAAAAAACCAAAACCAAACTATACCAGTGCTAGGAAATCTCCCTGGTTTAATATTCTTCAATCCTGACCCCTAACCGTACTAATCTAGCCTCTAACACATGCCTGCCAATGTACTTCAAATTTAAGCCTAAATGTAAGCCTAAATCCCAGGCGGGCTCTCTTCATCAATGAAACCTAGCAACAGGGGCAAAATGGTTGCTTTAAAATGTAGAAAACATTTGAGGAATTAGAAAAGCAAAAACTCCTCCACTGTTCATTTCTCACTGGGAAGCAAAGAAAGGTCCCCAGAGAGAAAAGATACATCCAAACTACACCATCATCCTTTTCCATATTTTTCAGTGGAGTAATTCTATTTGTTCTGAACTTCTAGCAGTTGTTCAAAGTGTTTGAAAGAGGATCAGAATGACTGTGTCTTACTTGTCAAGACATAGGAGCTGTACAAATACTCACAAGAAGTCTTAAACTACAAAATGCAAAATTGCTTTCAGGTATCATTTTAGACCTGAAATTCAGCTGGGCTTATTCAGAGTGTCTTCTACAATTAATGAAGCCCAAGATCTACTACAGTGAAACTTACTAGTTCCAACAGAGTTTGCAGTTTTTAACCAGTTTGAAGCTTTTACTTCAGTGAAGGTTGGTGACACTACAACCCAAAAGAGGCTTCATAAGATCTAGCTAGAGAAATGGATAAACATTATAAAGCAAATATTTCAAAATGAGTAAGTATATCCTCTCCCTGTCCTAGGCTATTTCACAGAGACTCCAGAAGCAAAATCCTAACTTTAAAGACCTCAAAGAAAGCTTTCAGAGGGAAGGAAAAAGCCCAGAATGCTAGCTCAAAAGTAATGTGGAAATTGCCTACGCTGTAGAAAGTTTCACATTACCAGGTTGATGTTATTGGCTTCTATATGCTTTAGCACAAAGGCAGCAAGGAGCTGTGTGTCCCACTCAACAGCAGGATTATCTGGAAGATCCCTGAAAATGAGAAGCACAATTAGTCACTTCACTGCTGAGAACTTTATAAAGACCATGCTAGAAAAGAGAGATCCTCTTATCAGAGAATGAAATCAAGATAAATTTATTTACCATATAAACCCCCTGAACCTTACTTAGAGAGTCTTACAAGCTTGTATATTGGAGGGTTGAAAGGGAAACTGCAGATCCAACACCCTTCTCACAGATTTGTCAAGGTCTCCATTTCTTCTTACCATTAAGGTAGACTTTCTGACTGTTTTACTTTAAGCAACACCTATTTTGTTCAATGATTCTTGTTGTCTATTCATCCCAATCAAATTTCTTTCTCTCTCTATTTAAAACCTCTTTTAAAACACATTTTCCTGAAAGACTTTCCAATCACAATCTACTGGTGAATTACATATGAAAATTAACAAGCAAACTCCTGCTCTCATTTATACAAGAATAACCCATCAACCTCAAACAGAGGACAGGAGAGCCATAATTATATTGCATGGATTTGACAGTAGTTCTTCAGCTGTTTATTTTATGCTATCCGTACTAACTGGATGTGCAAAGCATACTATGACTGAATACTCTGCCTAGGTATTTTAGATTGCAGGCTTTTAGGGGCAGGGACCATGAGCAAAATGCAAAATAACGCCAGACAGCCAAGAGAATGATTCCACATTTAAACAACTGAGAGCTGAATTTGACCTCCCAGTCATTATGTTTAAATGATGCCAAGAAAACATTGCTTGCAAAGTTAAAAAGGTTATTAGTAACAATAGGATAACACACAGCTGCTAAAGACCAATCATGACATGTTAAACTGGTCTTTTTCTCAGACTTTTTCCCTCCTCTGATAGTCTGTTAATTGCTGTGAGGTGGTTTAGCAGAAAAGTTGACTACACAGCTTTCTCACACAGACACATGGGTTTGGATCTGAACTGATCCAGCTGTTTGCTGCAGAAAGCAGGGGCGCTACCTCCCAACACTCTTTGGGCCTTGCTGACTCCCCAGACAGCAAGGATGGTAACATCTGCAACAAAACAAAGAAAATGTCTCCTTGGCACATTCCAAAGTAAAGCTCAGCCTGGGTCTTCATGAGAGGTCTTCTGGCTACAAATTTTCCCACTGCTGTTAACAGTAGTAGCAGTAGAAGGAAGAGCCTCAAGTACAAACTGACCATTAGCATTTTATCCGTTGTGTTACATACTCCTGTTCAGCACAGGCCAAAATAATGTGCTATTAGAAACCCCAGCAACAAGGGAAGGCGTTCCTACATTAGCGTACACATTCTAGCTATGGTCCCTGTAGCAGTATTACCAACAACAGAAATTTTTGTTGTTGTTTACAATTCCCTCTTGTATAGGCAACATCTTTGCCTGATGTATACAAGACATTTGAATTTCATCATAGGAAAGATTCTTTGGTACATCTGGTGGCTGCCTCATCAATTTAACAAACCTGCATCTCATCTGCTCAAGACAAAAACTTTCACATCTCGTGTTTGAAGAGGAAGTGGCCCTGTGTACCCTGAAGGTATTACAAGTCCAACCACGTCACAGCAAGCTTTAAATGGAGTATATTTTAAAAATATGCTTCAACTAAAACATCTCATGTTTTTAAAAATTTTAAAAACATTTTAAAAAATATGCTTCAACTAAACATCTCAACATGCACACTGAGCAGAGTCTAAGTGTAGGTCTAACAGTGCTTAGGTTGTCTGAATGGTACCTTTGAGGTTATGTCAAGGCTTAATCTGATAATATTAAAGTAGTAAATTAGTCTAAAAGGGATTCTTCACTGGCCACTTACAATGCAAATATCATTCCCCTTTTTGGACAGGGGTTAAATGGAACTGTGGCGGAAGTGAAGAGTCCTATTAAAACAGGAGGGGTGCTCCAACAGTGAGAGGTCAGAAAAAAAAGGAGGGCTTGGAATTTATGATGTCCAGGAGGCTTTGGTGTCACAGCCACTGCACTCAGCTTTATTGGGCTGTCTCCAAAAAGGCTGCTGGGTAGTGGAGCAGGTTTTAACTAGTTTAGACAGATAAAGATCACCCTAGTTCAATGGAAATGAACAGCTGGAGGCAACGGTTTAGAATCCCTGGAAACAAAACAATCTGAAGGCATGAGCAAATTAACTCCATGAACACTGAACTGATTAAGCAGGAATATTCTGAAAAAAAAAGTGCTTCTACTCTAGCACTTACTGCTGCTCATGGAGAGACCACTCACTCCCAGTAAGGAAAAGGAATTATTTTTCTTGCATAATATTTGTCAAGCATGAAAGATAGAGAAGCTGATCTTGCCAAACAAGACACATATGTACATAAGCACATTCATAACTCATTAATAGTCATGATGCCCCACTGAAGTATTCTTAGCTCATTCTGCAAACATGAAAAGTGACACACAGGTTAAATGACATACCCAAAGTCAACCAGAGAAGTCAGTAACAGAACTGGCAATACATTAATCTAGATTGCTCCAGGAAATAACTTATTTTGGGGGTTTTTTTTTGGTAAGAGTTTGTATAATACTTTGTGACGTTGAAAATTTAAGCGGTACGATGATAGTAGGGACCCCACAGAAAGCATGAGACCAATAACTTTCTGCCTGTGCTCTGGGTATCAATAATTGGGTCCAGGGAAGGATGAAAAGGTGACTAAGAAAACCAAGCTCATATGCACCCTATAGCAATGCACACAAGATACATTCTTACAGGCGGTCTCTACATGCCCTAAGAACTTTGTAGGGGCATACAAATTTTGAAAACTGCTGTAGTTCACAAAATCAACTATTCAGTACAAAATATTTTTCCTAATATCATAAAACAGTCCTCAACAAACCTGAAAAGTTCACTGACTTGCTGCAGTATTGAGATAAGTTGCATTCATTGTGTTTTTACCTTCAAGACTTGGTATCAGAAACATTCAGCATTTAAATGGTTAACTCCACACTGCCTTTCTGGCTAAGGCTGATAATGCCTCCGAGCTCAAGGTCGAAGGGCTGAGATAAAGGACTATAAAGGAGCAAAAATTAGCACATTCCCTGGAGCAGACTGGAGCTTGTCCCAGGAGACAGGGTTCCCCACCTGCCCTCCCTGTCCTCTGCCCCAGAGAGCTCCTTGTTGCTGCTGTCAGTCACTGCGACAGATCAAGATATAAATCCTGCACTGGAGGCCTTCCAGGTCATACTGCTGGAGGGTGCTGGTGGGAACGGTCGAGGGGTTTGGTCACTTGGCCTCATTTCCACCGAACTATTACGGTCTGGAAGTGACGTTTATGGGCATTCCTCGTGACTGATACTGAATGCAGATGGCTGCTTGGTTGCAGCCTTTGTTGACCAGTGAAAAATAGGGAGATGCACAGAAGTAGTAAAAAAAAAATACTTTTAATAGAATAAGGCTCCAGAAATGTTGTTTCCCCAGCTATTTTCAGTAAAAGCCATGTTGTGCACTGTACAGGGAATTTACAGCTGTGCCAAGGGATCTACAGACTGAAGTGAGAGAGAAATGGAGAATTATGGTGCTGCAGTTGCTGCAGTATGTAGTAGTGTTTGTCTCTGCTCAGTGATTTCAGCAGGACCGGTCATGGGACACAATTGTGTTCTGAAACAAAAACCTGTACCTTTCTATTTATCCATCCACTGTTGGTAGTGAGAACTGGACAGGACCCCTGGTTTTCTCCTTCTCACCTCCTTGCTTTCCTCCTTGCCAAGCTGAGCAGACAGAGCAGACACTGGCACTTGCAGTTTCCCTTGCCCAGGTTTGCATAGGAAGAATATGGTGGATGTCCCAGGCACCAGGGAACTACAAGGGGGCCACAGCAAATCACATCAGCACGTTAAACCAAAATTCAACATCATGCACATCTTGCCCAGCAGTCTTACAGCTGGCTGAACGAAAGAAATGTTAAAAATCACTGCCTGATGCCAGCTCCTCTCCAGGCCTCCTTCTCTTGCCTGCTGTGGGCTGTGGAGCATAGCTCCTCTTATGCCTCAGCCTTGGCCATTAAAACACCGTGCATGTTGCCAGTAATGATATCCGTGCCAGTAGCCTAGACAATTTTGCAGGGTCATCTTTCTAGGAACATTTGGGCTCAAGATGGCTAGATTCCTGTCATTTGGAAGGTCTCTTTTGGCCAAGACAGAGATTTAAAAACCTTCACAGATATATACTGCCAAGTTACACCCTTCTTACATGATATACTGCTCAATCCCTGTCTGATTTTCCACTGCTCATCTTCCACAGATCTTTTAGCAACACCTAGTGCATTTATACATACAATCTTCTTTCAAAGCCTTCCATGGAATTTACTCTGCTCATGAACTACTAAGCTCTCATGACTGCTCTAAAGGTTAAGTTAAACTAAACAGTTAGTCCATGCGATGTCCACGGGGCTTAACAAACAGCAAACGGGCTGTCCTATATGGGACACTTGCAGTTAGAATAACCTTGAGACCTGTCCCTCCTGAAATCTTGAATCAGACAACCCTCAGGCTCCTAGGTGCATTATGAAGCGGTGCCTCTCGTTATGTGACAGTTACGCTGATGGGGACTGGCAAGCACCCTCTCTGCCTTGACATGAAGCCTTTATAGGTGGCAATAGGGAAGGGAGCGAAGTGGCAATCAGGCTCCTTCTAGAAGATGTTTAGGTCTCCATTAATACATTCTGAGATAACAGAGCAAAACTTTGAAGGTACTATTGTGACCTTCCATTCCACTATACACCAAGAGGGTGAAGAGGAAAGAGTTTTCTCATTTCATATTGCCTTTATATCCTGCAGCATGACCTTAATCAATCCAAGGCTAGGGACCAGGAAATATTTTTGCATAATTTCTCCTCCATATCCCTCCTCTCCCCAATGAATGATTTTACATTAAATCGGCACAAAGGTCAGTAGTTTGATGGTGGATTACATAGGAAACAGGTGAACTGCTGTGCACTAGGTTCCCAGCTGAGAACAATGACCACAATGTGTTTGTTGGAACAAAGGATGCCCTTTATACAAAGTTAACTGTATGAAATGAACATCTGGGCAATTGAAACTGGATCAAAAAGCAAAAGATCCCACAGAACAAAATGACGTGAGTGCACAATTAGTGAAAAAGCCATGTGATGACTACAGGCAATCAGTGACCTTTATATCATAGCATCAAAGTAATTGAAAAAACTGTGTAAACAGAAATTATTTCATGCACTCTAAAGTAGAGCAGAGATTTTTTATTTTTGAGATTATGCTAAGATAAGTTAAGACAGGCTAGCCCTAGATATTGAAGCAGAGCCTCTAAATCCTTACATTAATAACTATTTATAAATTTCTCTTCCTATAATGGCCAATTACAGACAGGAGGGAAATACTGCTGTTAAGCTACATGAACATCTCTGATTCAACTGAAAAAAGCGCACTTAGACAAATGATCAGCATCTTGCAACACCTTGTTATACAGAGAACAGATGCTGTGTGCTTATTGGAATGTAACAATCTACAATTTAGGAGAGAAATGGACTAAACCAGGATGCTAACTGTCAAATGAAAAGCCACCTACGACAGAGAAGCTCAAGCTGAATATTTTACACCAGCAACTTCCTCTCTCTCCTCACAGTAAAGAACCCCAAATTATTCTGAGATTTGTATTTCAAGGTTGGAAATAAGAATCTTAGGTTTTGGTGTAGGTAGAGGGTAAAGGAAGTGATGAAAATGGCAATGACTGGAATATTAAAAATAAAATACACTTCAAATATTTCACAAAAGAAAAAAAGCAGAATGGACATAAGCCTTTTCTCCTATCCTTAACTTTTGTAATTTTTAAGTTTGGACCTACTTTATACAAATTTCAAAGGTAAATTAAATAAGTTCAGGTGCCAGGTAAGTGCTGATGTCACTAATGTGGCCATAGCAGGCAGGAGTCATGCATAAAGGGAAAGAACACAAAGACAGACAGCACTCCGTTCAGCTTGCTCAAAAGTACAGGCAAGCTGTGCATGCTTCTCCACTGAGCTATGTGAAAACACGGTGCACCTCTGACAGATAATATTCCAAGTACCTCCATAACTCCCCAAAGGTAAATGGTAATTGGATCTCTAGGGAACCAACTTTTTGACTTGGGCATGATCATGTGTTTCTGTTTGAGAAATAAGCATCCTTTGGGTTTAAATTCAAAGGAATTATTACAGAACACAGGACTGGTTGTTTGCAAAGACCTATCCAAATGTCCCTGTACTCATTTATTTTTTTTAATGAATTATTGATGATTTCTCAGCAGAGATTGATGTCTATTCACAGAGATGACACAATTGCTTATCATAATTTGAAATCTGGTATTCATTTGACGTCTGTGCCTCAGCGCCTTGTTGATAAATTACAGCACAAAGCTCTGTAGGAACAAGTTCATATTCAATGTCTTTAAACAAAAACAATTGATGGTACCTTTCAAGAACAGAAATGCATAGAAACTACAGTGGCTAAAGCTACTTTTAAAAAGTAACTTTTAAAAACTAGTTTGGAGAGGACATCAGTCCCTGCTGTGTAAGACAGGAAACAAAATTCAGCTCAACTAATTCTGAATTGATCACTGATTTAGTCACAGCTTTCCTATCTTCCACTCTTCATGCCTGCAAAATGGAAATAATTGTATCTTCACACTATGTAAAGAAGTTTGAGATACTTCTAAGAAAAGTGATATGTCTGTTCTCTGATTTCTAGGTTGAAATCTAAAACACATGTCTTGGCAATCCTGGGTACTGGAAACCCCACAAATCTGTCCTTTACTCCCTGCATTGTCTTCCCATGGAGTATTGAATCAAGTTCAACATCTTAGTCCTGACTTGAAGTTCTGGCCCAAAATATATAAAAGACTACATAAAGCTCCAAAATGATGAATACGGTGAACAGTTCTGCCCATATGGTGATGAGGAACTCTGCAACAAGGATAAGGCCTTCTCAAGCAGTTAGCACTTCCTCAGGGGCTGATGCCAAACAGTGAATGGACTCCCAAATCAAGTGTCATCACAAACTGCTTTGCTTTCAGCTGCAAATACCAGAAATACTCCTTGAAACATATCCTTTTTAGCAGAAACACAGCAATATTTAAAGTTTAAAATTCCCCAGACTCTCCAGAGCACATAAGCTGAGACATCTGGGCCAAATGTTATCCTAACAATGGAGACCCTGTTTGCCAAAGCACATGACAGGGGGTTGGGTGTGTTGTCTACTGGGCACCTTGCTTTGGTCACGTAGTGGCAAGGTGTCACCATGCAATACTGCAGCTAAGGAACATGATTTCTAGTAGGGTCACACTGGTGGAGAACAATATTTCCCACATATGTCTACAGCTCCTTATCTGATCCTTGTTCTCACACACCAAATCACTTCTGCGGATGACATGCACTTAGTATGCAGCACTGCCCCAATGCTGTGCTGCAAACATAAGACCTGCAAGAGGAGAAACAAGGCCTGGGAGTCTCACGTGCCCGTGTCACACTGCACGTGTGACACTCATTATTACTGTGCTCAGGAACTAGTGTGAAGGACACATCATAACCTGTGTAGTCGTCATCACTGATTGATCCATCACACAAGGCAGTGAGCACCAAATACCTTGCTGTCATGCACAGCTTTGAATTCAGCCGCCAGAGGAAGGAGGGGCCTCTAGTTCATTCACTCCAACCTATGCTGAGAAGCCCTAGCTTCAATTTAAGCAGTAGTCTAGAATGGGTTGTTTGCAAGAACCACACAGTGCCATAGAACATATTGGGATCCCTGGTGAAACTAATAGTAACAAAGCAATTAAATTCAAGTCTCTAAAGAGAATTCCTTAAAAAATAAAGCAGTTTCCCCCTTTGCCTTTCACCCTCAAGCTGGGTGCTGTGTTTTATGCTACTTTTTATTCCCAACTTTCATTCATGTTTGAGTTGCATTTTGCACATACACTACATGCCAAGCCAAGGCCAGTTACAGCCCTTTGTCCCTGACAGCCATTATGTGACCAGAATATACTACGTGCCCATTGACTGAGTGGGGCCCACAGATCCCACATCAGCAACACATTTTCAGCCAGCCACCATTTAGCCTGTTTCTAGCACAGCCAGCAGTTTCCAGCATTACAGACTGCCAGTAGTGATTTGCCAAGTGCTGGGCAAGAAGCCTCATTTTCATTTTATAGAAGCTGGACTTCGGTATGATCTGTTGGGGGCCATTAACAGAGTTCACTGAAAACATCAGTCAGAGGCCAGACTTAGTAGTCTCATGAGATTTGGGGCTGCCATGCTGAATTATGAGTCAGCAGTTCCTCCTCTGGCCCACTGCAATGTGGTTTGGGCAGCAGACAATAGTGCAGTGTGAAATGAAATCAATTCCACTGACATCTTGGAGAGGTATGCAGGAAACTAGACCATTAAAGTCCCTACCTAGTTTAGGAAAACAAGAATTCACCAACCTTTTTCTGAGTATCTGTTGGCAAAGTGCACTTCCAGTATTTGTCCCAAATGACTGACAAACAACAGATCTATTAGCAACATCTGGCAATCTCATCTGTAGACCTCTTATTAGAGAAACATCTTCAAACACGTAACTGTCTGGGATCTTAGGGTACAACTGCTGGGCAAAGGTATATATGTAGCAGCACTTCAGTTCAACACCTTCCTAAGCCCAAGAAGATGTTTGATGGAAATGCTCAGTGGAAAGCTTGAACAGTGCACATGGACTATAGAAGTTGGTGGCCTTTGGGAATTTTGTTCCACATTCCTAGAACAATCTGCTCTCGTCTATGTCAGCTCCCAGAGGAGGGATAAACTGACCTGAATCCAAAAAAGGTGGACTAGCCTCTACTAACACGTAGCTCCTTGGGCTCAGCTACCACTTCGGGATGTCTCTGGCCACTCTGATATTTCTGACAATAATAACCACATTTCTCCAAAAGCACCATCTGTGCTATAAGGAATGAGCATCATTAGGCCTATATGAAATGATCGGGCAGTTCCCAGAATAGCTCATAGCAGTTCTCACTTCCTCATTGTTATTATTGGCTTTGCCATAGCACCTAGGAATTCATCCGTGGCCTAACAGTCTAAGTTGTCCTGAGTGAGAACAAAAAGCCCAGCAATCCCACCATCAAAACTTATGTTTTAAAACTGAAATACAAGTCACCAGCAAAACCAGGACTCTGAGGAGCAGACCACAGGACTTCACTCCTCCCTTACTCATTTCTTTTGTTTTGTAAAATGCTTTGAAAAAAAGAACAGCGCAGCAGGGCAGAGCTTGGGACAGGGTACATTAACCTGTGTACCAAGAAGCCATGTCCAACTAAAACGAGTCCTGGCACCACTGGTTCAGGAAGGACAGACTTCCAGTTTCAAACTGCTGGGCAGAAGGTCACACTCTCCTGGCAGAAGAGTAGTAAGCAGACAGGTTGAAGGGGAATGCAGTGTGTTCTCCCTAGCTAGGTTTTTACTACATTACTGGCACATGAAGTTCCCGACATGCATCATAACATGCCAAGGACTCCACAGTGGAAAGGGTACAAACCCAAGGGAAGGAACAGGAAGTCTCTCACAGCAGCCAGCAAAATCCTTCAGAGGTTAATGACTGAAATACCACAACCTGTATATGCCAAATAAACCTAGTGCCACTTCATCACAACTTTAATATTAAAGCAGTTTGCTCTTGGAATGATAAATACATCATACCGTATAGGCAAAACCTGCAGTTCTGATTCTGGCCCAGGTAAGTAATACAGAACTTTGCCACTGACTTAATGGCATGGGCCAGACGCTCAAAGAGAAGCAGAGCCAAAAGCATAATCGCTTCTACCAAAGAGATAGACCTTGGTCTATTCCACATAACAAATAAATTGCAGGCAGAAACCTCAGCAGAAAGCTTGTAGCCAAATCCCTCAGCCATTTTAATTAATCATCTAGGAAGGGAAAGCACACAGAATAGTCACTTCATAGGCATTTGTTTCTCATGCCAAAACTTATATAAATGCAGATGCAACTTCAGCAGAGATCTCAAGACGGTGATGGCCTGATTCCAAATGCAGCTTCCCATATCACAACATTCCAGCTTCCCTGTACCAATTTCATTCAAAAAGAGGTTTCCTGAGTCCTCAGCCTCCCACAAACAACCATCTCCTGCAATCCATTTGATCTATGCAATGATATGGGAGCATTACTTCTTGAAGTCATGGTGTACCCACCCTTTAACACTGAGATTCTGATGCCCTGAGCTCTCTAGATGGGTGCAAATTTTATTACTACCATCAAATCACTTCCTTTTATAAGACAGCTTGTATCAAGACATTAAACACCTATCTTAACTGTGAGCTTCATCCCACAAATTTTACTGACATGCAAAGTTTCTACTCATGCAAACAATCCTCTTGCAGGCACTGTCTTGCCAGTCCTATTCATGTGAATGCCCCAATTACAGGATTACATGAGCAAGCTCTAGGCCAGGCCCTGCTCTCTCTCTGCAGCTGGTGAAAACCCACACCGGCTTCCACAGCAGCCCAGCCAGGAACTATGTTTGGAACTCAATTTGCAACAGCTAAGCGGGACTCAGCAACAATGAACAAAACGAGTACAAACGCAACGACCTTTATCGTTTAGCCTTCCTCTCCTCCGCGCTCTGATTTAATGCAAGCGTTATGCAATGGTTTTGCTATAGCAACAGCTGGGGTGATCGGCAGTAACCCTGCCGCTGCCTGTTCAGCCGGCGCTGCTGTGGGGCCGTAATGCAGCCGCTGAACTTTGGCCCACTAGTGAGCCTCCCACTCGCCCGGCAGCACTGCTGGCCTGTTTACACTACTCACATGACGGGTGAGAGGGAGGCTCCTGGCAGCTGCCAGCATCCAGCCAGATTTCTAGGACCAGGCCAAGATTGCCAATGGCTGGAAACAATTAACTCTTGCGAACAGGGGCTTCATGCTCCAGCAGCTGCCTGCAATGGCCCAGGAGAAAGGCCGCTCTGCGCAGTGTGAGTGGTGCTTCGCCCTCCCGACACCACTGCAGGAGACCGAGTGGGATTAAGGCATTCAGCGAGGAGGGGGCGGTAAGGAAATCAGTAAGATTTAAAGAAGGGAACAGTATCCTTTTTTTCTTCATGAGTGGCAGATGAGTGAGGATAACGAACTGGAGCTGGGAACATAATAACCTCAATCAAGAGCTGTGTGCTGTGAATTGCACGTACCTGGGTTACATGGGGGTGCACGAAACTCCTCCAGTGGCACAGAACTGTGCTGGCGCAGCGTCCCAGTCCTGGGCTCTGGAGTGCCTTACAAGCACCAAGGGTACAGGGAGTACCTTGGAGACAAGGAAGCTGTGCTCTACAGGTGTCTTGCTAAAATGGTTGTTTAATCTTACAGCACAATCCCATAAAAAAAAGCTGCAGATCACCAACCTGCAGCCATGCCATCACTGTTTGAGCAGGACTACTACTACTTCAGCACTTTTACAGCATTTATTTCCACACATTAACAGATGTTCATTAACTAAACCCCCTGTGAGGCTGGTATGGGGAAGTAAGCAAGTAATAACCTCCACATTTTATAATGAGAGAATTAAGAGCTCAGGTAACTCTCCCTAGAGAGCCCTAGAGGCAACAGAGCTGAGTCAGGGGCAGAGCCTGGAATGGAGCATGCGAGCTCCCGGCTCACAGCATGGCCGCAACCCAGCACTGCATCACCCACACTCACTCCAGGAATACGTTTTATTGCCTGGGGCAAATAACAATCCATTTTTCAACAGGCCTCTTATAGGTGCTCTGCAGAGCCTCATATATTCCTGCGTACTTGGATTGAGCAGAAAACACATTAACAGTTAGTTGTACCCCCTAAAACCTGCTGCTGGCCAAAGTGTTGACCTCCGCATCACCTAACTGTCCTCTGGACTGCATTGGTATGACAGAGCCCTGGATTACTATTCCTGTCAATATTCTGGCCACTTTTCCTTATGTACTTGTCACTTAGGAGTAGCCTACATAAACTCATGTCTTGCCCTAAAATATTGCATTCTCCAGTCAAACCTTGTTACTCCCAGTAAGAGGCTGTGTGGATTGTTTTTCTTTGCTGTAATAAATTCATTGTAACAAGAACGGACCCTGCAGATACAACACTGAAAAGCAGGCACGCCTTGGTATCAGAACTCCCTTTGACAGCTTCATCCAACATTGAATGGGAATTTGTTAGGTCTGACTAAAAATCTAAGCACTGGAAAAGTTCGAACTAAATCAATGACTCGGTCTCATTTTCGCAGAAACAGGATCATTGCAATAAACTGTTTTCTGCCCCTTATTGGTAAAACTGGCTGAATTCTGTAATATTCCTGTATGAGCTCTCCATGTAGTACTCCCATTCAAGCCTCAATCTATTAGCACAAATTCTGCAAACCCCTTACCTCTCTTCCCCACACATCAAACCTCTGTTTGCCAATGTTCTATCTTGCAATATTATACAACATCTTTTCCAAGGCAAATGATAAACCAGCCTTGGCAGCCCATCGTGCAGCTACTTATGAGAATAAGAGAAATGCTGAGTATTTGGCTTATGAAACAGAAATACAGGAAGAAAATATTTATAACAATGCTACTGTTTAAATAAGAGAGACCATAATTTAGTACAGATGTAACCCTTCTTTCCAAAATGAAGGGTTTAAATCTTTCTGATGCTACGTAATGACATGAAGTAGAATGGACTGAATGAAGAATACATCCAACTTAAATTGTGAATTGCCCCCTTTTATCCCCTGCTATTTTCTACCTCAAAATAAGCACAAATTCTGCTTCTTTCAAGCAGTGTTTGCCAGACTTTTTAGTGCTCAGAAGATTTAAAAACTGTTTTACAAGAAAACATTCATCCTTCATCTGAAAACAGACTGAACATTTATACAATTAACAAAATTCAGTTAAATATTAACTATTAAAGAAGAGAAAATGGCACATAAGACAAGATTTGTTACGCTTACAGTCACAAAAACTATAAAGAATGTAGAACGTATGTACATGTAGGGAAGGCTATGTAATGAATTATTTCATGCAAATAGTAATTGCAGAGAAAGACTGCAACACTGAAATGAGAAAGTATTGAAATTACAGTATGAGGAGTATGCATGTACAATGAGATAGTTAATACGTGACTTGTTAGAAGAAGGGGCATGACTTGGCATGGAACTGTAATCAGACTGTTTTCATTTAATGCTTCAGTTGGTACAGAAGGATCAGATAACAAAATATTCATCCCAAATCCCATTTCGGTTTCTAAAAGTATTTCAGTTTCCTGCACTGCAGTAAAAATAGTTCTTTCCTTTTAACCAAAACTGACTGAAGAAACTACAGGGGCAAAAGATGCTCAACAATGTCCAGCAAAGCATTCATTTCCCTTGTTCTTGATCTCTCGTGCAACAAAGCTGAGATTATGGGTCATAAAACACCATCCACAGTTGCTAAATCTAGTGTAAATTAGGAAAAAAGGTGAATATGTGACAAATGAAAACATACACTTCTTATTTGCTTCATCAAGTTCTGTTTTCTCCTTTTAAAAAAGTTGGTGTTGCATCATCAAAACAGCTACCTTTCCCACAGAACAAATTATCTGAAGTGCTCAAAACTGGCTTCAGTATCTCCACCAAGAGCAACAATAAAACTCCACGAGCAATCTAGTAAATCCCATCCCACTACTTTGACATATTATTTTGAGTATCTTTTACACTCTTTTACTCATTATAATGCAAATACCTATATATATATTTTTTAACAGTTTGTCAGCATTACTTACCTCCTAACAGAATATCCTGTTCTATTCATAGTTCTTGTATGTTGGGAATTCTGGATTGCTGGCACTCTTTGCTGGTGGGCTGGCTTCTCTTAAACAAAATTCCTATTTGATGGTGAGGTTATGTTAAATGTACTCCCGACCTAGTCACTGTCCCTTTAAGGAATTTATTCTTTTTAATAGTTTGCTCTAATCTGAAGTACCACACCCAGCAACTTCTAATTCAAGCTTACACTGAAACTGAAAAACTTTGTAATTTCATGTATACTGACTGAACTAAGGCCAAGGGGAATAAAACGATTTAGCTTTCACGTGAACTCAAAAGAAGAAAGGCTTCTTTGGCAATATAATTACAGAGCACAGATCTTCTAAGAGGAAATGAGCTACAGGGATTTATATGATGAGACTTTCTTTTCCCTTTCCTTTTTAATGATAGCTAGGGCTCTCCTTCACTCACCCCTCCCAGTCTAACAGCATATAATAAGGAAATTCTTCACAGGCAGGAATTGGGACTGTTAGAGAGAGATGTTTCAATGGTACACTGTTATGGAGCGGAACGTGCCAATGACTTTTTCACGAGGCCCACCATCCTTCTTTTACCTACCTGCAGCCCTAACATCTTCTTGAATCTGACTGAAGAACTAAGTGTTGCCTGTAGCCCCTTACCAGTGCTTTCTTCTTCTGGTGTGCTAGAGACATTATGGCCAAGACCATACTGTGCTGTTTAGAATCTTTGTGTGGTCCCATCCAGTCCAGTTTTGATTATCTCATCCATCTTGGTTGTTGCTGCTGAGGAGACCTGAACAACACTTCAGCTATACCAACAGCTTGTTTGTACAAGGAACTGAGGTCCTGTTCCATCACATCACCTTTCCAACATCCAGACAAAGCTGAAGGAGGGAACTGTGAGCCATTTCACACTGCCATACTCAGATGCTGGCAGCACTCTGGGTTGTGGCAGGCAATACTCAAAGGCAGTGACTAGTTTACTTAATTGCCTTGGTAACATTGTGGTTGACCCGGGTTGACCAGATCAGTGTGACTTAATCATCATAAGCAAACAATTGCAACAATTGGCAGAGCTAATTAACGTAGGTTCCTTCACTGAATGGACTTTCTCAAACTTCTGTGTCTCACATTCACAACCTTTGGCCTGCCTAGGCATTCTAACAATTCTGACTGTGTAGATACCTGTGACAACCAAGTAACTTACAGCCATTTACTATGTACCATGGATCTGTATATATCTATTAGGTACGTACTCCCTATGGTTCACAAGAAGCAGTGAGTTTATAAACACCTATTTACACTGTGTCAATACTCTAGGATGTCTACTGAGGGTCTGTTAGTTACAAGGTACAATGTAAAGTGTGTGTTTCACCTATTAAGTGTGTTTAAGCTTGTTTACCTTAAAGCCTGTCTTTCTCGCTCTCTGCACAATAATGCAGCTGTGGAGATCATCTGAGACACTAAAACAAATGGTCTCCTGATGTAATCATAAGAGATCTGGAGGAAGGGTATTTTCAGCAAGAACCTTGACAGCAGAATCTATTTCTGTTTAAGTCTGACTTGTTCTCCTAGGAGAAGCAGTATGACAGAATGTTTTGCAAAAGATTTTTATTTTTATGTGTGACTATCAGTCCTAAATGTTGCTCCTTGTCCTTATAATAATTACATCAAATACTCAGTGGAGATGTTTTCTAAATTGAAATAAATGGAATCAATACAGACTTAACTGCACTGTCACACTGCATGAATAAAACATACCAATGGATACTCTTGGCTAGTATTCAACAGGGATTTGGTCATTGCTATTGCTATGCAAACTGCATTTTAAATGGTGTGCTAGCAGTTTAAAAATCCCGCTTCTGCCTAACTTTTATCTACTATTGTTACCAGTAACTCCTAGGATTCCTCAAATAGAAAGAGTTGCATATTTACCTCTGTCACACAGCACAAAGGAAGAAAAAGAAACATTTCAGAAAACAGATCTGTACAGCTGTAAAATCATAACACTGGATAGCGATCTAGGGGATAGACATTATATAAAAATTACTCGACATATATTTACAAGTTAACTTCAAATCATCTGCATTTCCTGCATGTATTTCTCCAACACCAGACCATGCTTTTTTCATGCTGCCTGATGAACTGCTACAGTAAAACAGACTCCTGGACTATCATTTGGTTTTGCAGTTCATGTATCCTTTAGAGGATCTCACAAAATGACTGCCAAACTTCTAAACATGGTCACTTCCTTTATCATCCCAAACAGACAAAGGTTGTTTCAGTTCACTGCTAAGGCACTGAAGCATGTACAGGTCTCATCTGATTACAGAGAGCCTGTAACGCCCTGAGGCAGTAGAGACTGTCAACACAGCTGTCCCTGTGTGCCAAGACAAATAAATGTCCTGCTGGGCAATCCCTGAATCAAAATGGAAACACATCTTCTGAAATGGATTAGGGGTAAGGACAAGGACTGTAAATAGGCTAGGCAGCCAGGAAAGTTTATAAGGTATTATTAAAGGTGTTTCTATTGAGCTGTTAGCAAGTATCTTGACTCTGGTGCTGTTTTGCAAGTCTAAGTATTCTGAAGTACTTTATTTCTGTTGTCACCTGTTGCTAGCCGAAGTATATCTACATAAACATCTTCGGAGTCTGTCTTGCTTTAGACACACAAGACCACCCAGAATATGTAAAAAGCTTGCAAAGAAGGGAGGTGCAGAGATCTGCACGCTAATGGCATAATTAGCTCTTGCAAGAACAGCAGTCTTGCTGCATCAGCACAGAGCAGCTCTCACCCTCATCCACCCAGCTGAGAGGCAGGGCTAATTTATATGGGCACAGGGCTGTGCTAATGGAGCAGTACTGCTCTGGGGACCCTCATAAGTTATCCCCGCGCAGCAACATCCCTGCACAGCAATGCACATACCCCTCCTCCTCATCTCAGGGAAGACAATGCTTTCAGAATTTCTCGCTGTATCTGCTGAGTAAGAGATGAATAGAGAATGCTTTAACAAAAATGTGCCACTCCATCAAATCTTTCATTGAAAGATCTCCAAGTCTTCTCTAAATATGTGACCCAACAGCCACCTTGTCCTCCCTTTGAGGTATAACAACTATGTACATAATGTCTATACGGGGATAATGTGACATGGAGAGGACAGAAAATGCTGGCACCACTGCAGTCAATGGCAAAAATTCTGTTCCCTACTGGAGCTCTGCTTAGGCACTTGTCTCTCCTGACACACTCTGCAGCAGAAGCAAACTGGAGCAATCCTGTCTCCCAGTCTTTGTAACCACTGAACAAGACTATCTCATGAATTTAAATCCTGAGGGTTAAACATTCCCAAATAAATTACTGTTAATGCAGATCACTTTAAGGCCAAACTAGTCTGGGCTACATTGTTTAAAAATTAAGTTCTGCAGGTTTACTTCTCTAATATCTCTCCTTTTTTTGTTCTTTTTAATTAATTTTCTGGTCATCTGTGGCTTAGAAAATGATTGATTCAGTAGATATCTACTCCCACATCTGGGCTTTCTTTAAACAAAGTCACAAAAACGATGAATCTTCTCCTACATAATGCTTTATTGCTTCCTATGTCCATGCTTTTGGTGTTTTAATTGTAACTAGGGGCTCACATACTCACATCTCACCATGGACAGTACACTGGATAAGCCAAAAAAAAAATAAAATTCTAAGTTGAAGGCTTGCCCAGACATCTAATATATCATCACAAAAATCTGAAATTTTCTTTTGCTCTGAGTCACTAATAAAAAATTTACTTCATGGAACATTTGAAGAGAGAAAAAGAAAAAAAAAGAAAGAAAGAAAACCCAGCCACATAAATCAGGAGTTCTAAAAGCACTGGCAGGGAGCATTTCCATTCCTATGCCTTGTCTCTCTCAATTAGGCTGCTCAAATGGCCAGTGATCGTTTCTGACATTACAACAGTGACTGCCTTACAGGCAGCCTCAGAAAACAACGTGGTAAGGGCCCAACACAACAATGATCCCTGGCGATGATGTGCTACTTTTCACTTACAGGGAAATTCACAAATGGTGGGATAACTCCAACAGTACACGAACAGCAAAATTCCTACCTACCTCTGTCTGCAGTGTAGGACTGGTTGATTTCAACCCACTCATTTTAAATAACTGATTTAGGTATTTCTAAAACAACTCTATAGCTAAGCACAGAATTTAATTTTTACAATTTATTGAATGGAGTGATGTATTTTTCCCACCTAAATGAATTTTTAGTCATGGTTTGTGCAATTTTGAGTTGAGATGGAAGCTGGAGCTCAAAGTCATTAGAACAGCATTTTATAATTGTTTTCTAACAGCTGGGTAAATTATATCAGAATTTCTAGAAATATATGGAAAAGCTTACCAAAACATAGTATTAAAAACTAACAGATCCAGTAAACAAAGACAGTATTAGGTGTAGTTAAGGGTGCTCTTCAGGCATCTAAAAAATTAGTAGAACAGACCTTCACATCTATTTTTATTCACAGACCACAAGACAAAAAAAAGCTTTCCTCCTTCAGTTTTCAATGAGCCTCTCAACTCTGAATTTCCTAGTTTCTGAATTAGGTAGGGTTAAAACAACTAAAATGGAGTTGTTCACTCTAAAAAAGTCTAGTGCTTAGTCAGAAACCTCCATCAGTTCAGTGGTTTTACTTTCTCTTAAACATTGGCAGGAAAAAGCATACTGCCTGCCTCTTTAATTTCATGTAAGTTATCTTATTAGACTACTTGAAGCTTAGTTCTTAGTACAGATGGTCATAAACGCACATTAAATCACAATGTTTTATTTTAAACCATTTAACATAATAAAATATTAATAATTGCAATAAATTTTTATCCATGCTGCTCCAGTGGCTTTTGGTTTTGCAGCGGAAAATCAGGCTTGCCAGCTGATTAATTCTTATGATTGACTGTAGCTATTATCATTGTCATAGATTTTTAAAGCCAGCAGGGACCACTGTGGTCATCACTCTCATACGACATGCTACGTAACAGCTCAACAGACCTCACCCAACAAACCTCTTCCCCATGTTGATCCTCCTATATCACTATCAAGTCATCTCATGGATAAAGCAAATAGCTCAAGAATCTTAAACATCCATTATTAGGCCTGTTTTCCACACCTTTCATCATTCTGGTGACTGTTTCCCCAAGTATTTTCCAAACATCAACATCCTTTTGGAAACGTAGATTTTATACCAAGATACTGAACTAGAACAAGACACTCTCAAACAATACACAAAGAAGCAGTAACATCTCCTTAGTCCTCTCTTGTTACTCCCTTGCTCATATAGTCCCATTCACATTCTGTGTGATAGCCATGGCAGTGGGAGCTGATGTTTAACTGGCTATCTGCAGTTACTCCCTTAGAGCTGCTTAGTGTCACTTCATACATCTGGGAATACTTCAAGGACTAATTTTTAGCAAAGAATGAATGACTTTGTATGACTATAAATGGCTATATACATTTGTCAATATAGCCACTTTCCCATAATGGTTTTTGCTATTTATAATTCACTAGGTTGCTAATAGGTTCCCACTTTCAAAAACTGGGAAATACATATGCACAGGTGAAGAGATTTGTTCAAGTGACACAGTGCAGCATTCATTGAGCTAGGCTTGGCTTAAAACAAAGGAACCTTGGCTCTCGCTTCCACTTCCGGTTACTGAATACACTGCCTCAAGCAAATGAGGCAACCCCTTCATCTGTTTAAGTGCAGATGAAGAGGAGGAAACAGCACAAAGATGCAACATCAGCAAACTGGACTGGTACCTACTGCAGCCATGATGTTCATTTTACTGGTACAATAAAGAACTGATACCCTTGCGTTTGCCCTCAGGTTCTGCTGAGAGGGCAAAAAGAGCCATTGGTCATTACCTTTCCACTACTGAACAGAAGCACGTGAACTCACTCATACGGATTCCGTATTTGCCCTTGAACTGGTGTGGGCTGCATTTGGCACTCTGCTGTTAGATCAATATATAACCCAGGCGTAATCTTATCTGGCAGGAACAGGGATATTGGGGGGAGGGGGAGGAACACAGCTTCTAGAGGTGAGGGGAGCAGCTTTTCTAAATGTTAATGGGTTAAGAATAGAAAGGTCAAATGCCTGCCTTATCAGAAGGCCCCATGTGCAAACAGGCACCAAGCTGCAGCAATCAGAGCACAAGCTGGGTATAAATGTCAGGAGTTTGTTACTGTAGCTGTGAACACCAAAAGCATAATGGCGGAACTGGGAAGCCTCCCAAGACACTTCTGGTTAATACAGGTCACTGGGAAAGTCCAACCGCCAAGACTGGCTGGAGATTACTGGAGTAATATAGCTGCTGTGGAGCCAGAGATCACTTGTGAGCTGTGTGAAGGCCCCAGCAAGGGTACTGTACAAGGATACTGTGAGCGTCGACAGAATGAGCCACCGTAGGAGGGGGTATTGAACGTGTTGTATATCAAACATCCTGTGCTGGCAGAGCACTGCTCTAGATTGCTCTTGCAAGAGCACACCCATTCTACTAGAATAAGGATATACAAGGATGGAGACAAAAAGTCCTTCCTTACCTCCTTGTAGATACAGAGGGCACTAAACATAGCAGAAGCTGTATGAGGACTCTGTACAGAGGGTCTTCAACTCTGCTCTACAGTACCTCTTTGAACAGAATGCATAAAGGATTGGGATGGAATAAGAGATGAGGCAGCACAAGAAAAAAAAAAAAATGTATCTCCCTTAAATACCAATACATTTTAGCACTGTTCTAATTAATCTTTTTATTGGCACCCATGGAAAGAGGCCAAAAGTTGTATCGCATTGAACAGTAATCTTCTTGCAGATACAAGCAATCAATTTGAAGCAACAACAAAGTGTACCAACATGCACTGGTGTGTAGAGTTACTCCATTGTGAACAATACTGCGTGAGACCTATGTGTACCATTTACCTGTGCTTTCAGTCTGGCACCTTTTGCCTGCAATAAGTTGTCAATAAAATTAATCAACCAACCGATTCCCATTCTCAGAAAAGACTGGCAGTGAGCAGCCATGTTTAAGATGACTTCTGTTCCCTGTCTCCTGGTACAGGGATTGCCCCAGGAGATGGCTACCTGAGTTTGGGAAACAGATACAGGATAGCTACCTGGCACAATTCCCTCCTTACTGCAGAACAAAGAGCACCATTCTTGTCAGCCTGTTCCTAGCTGTAAACAGCTATCAAAGGATAGGGTTAATTACCAGTTAAAACACTAAGAAGGAATAATAACTACAAATAAAGCAAGACTAAATATATTTTATCCCACAAAACGGATAAACAGGGTTTGTGCTCAAAGCTGAGAGATCATATTCTAACCATTAAATAGTTACTTTAATTGGTAAAGATAGGGTTACATTGAAAAACAAAAAAGGAATGCACCCATACGAAGCCATTGCTCTCTGAAAAACAATTTTAGTTTAGCGCTTTCATGTTTGTTCCACAAAGTGACTACTCTGCAGTTATCTGAACTGGCCTCTAACCCCAGCCATAGGGGAGAACATCATAACCTACTTAAATTTGAAGGCTGCATCCTTTACTTTATGCAGCAGAGCTCCCAAATGGGCACAAATGGCTTATTTCGTACACCAGCATTTCTCGGCATCTGTTTATCCCACAGTCTTCCGCAAGCATCTGTTCATTCACTGACATACATGCACTGCTCTTCTGCATTACCAACCTCATTTTCAGCCTAGAAACTCTTGAGTTCATTCATTTGAAAGAGCACAAATATACAGCAGCAAACATTTTTCATACACATGCCATTACTAAGTGCTATTAACAGTTGCTGTTTCAACCCAGAAGCTACTGTATTTTCAGTGACAGCTCTGATATGCTAATGATTTGTGATGTTTTCTGAACTCTTTTGGGGAAGAAAAAGCCTTTATAAAAATGTAGGATTTTACTCTTTTTATTCACAGCAAGAATGACCAAACTTATTTATCCTACAAGTCACATCCCAAAAGCTTCACATGGCTGACAGCCCAAGAGATAAAATATACATTCTGGAGAGCCACTATGGGAGAGAGAGTCTTTTCCATCTCTCATTTCTTGAGCTAAGAGTTTAATTCAACTTAGTTCAATTTAGGTAGTAAGCAATACAAACCAAGTCTTCCAGCAACACAGTGGCATTTTCTGAGTCACTACGAATTTGAATGAAATAATTTGTCATCGCTGAATGAAGCTACGGAGATTCTCTTACCACCCCTTCTGTTTCATTATGTAGAAGGCGATTTTCAAAATGCTGCCTCAGCTTGGATGTTTATTGTGTGTACGTGTCTGCCTGCTACAAGTCCTCTCTATGCCTCTCATTCTGACATGCGCTGTCGTTTTCTTGGCTCTCAGTCACAGATGCCAACAGTGTAAGAGCACAACGGTATTACAGAAATACCAACTTTCTTCATCCCTGTTTAACATGTTCATATTTCAAAAGATGATTACATGAGCACATTTATTGCAGCTGAAACTGTTTAAAGATTCAAAGGCATTGGACAACTAAAATGTACAGCCTAACACAACATTAAAAGCAAGTTCAGGAGAGAGCATATGCAATTTTCTGACCTGTTCTATGCTGTCATCGTTTTGAGGGATTTGATATGCTGCTCTTTGGTTTAAACCTAAGAATGGCATTTGAATTTTTACCATAATAAACTGTCTCAACAGACTTTGCATCTTCATTATTCTGTCCATGTAAGCCACAAGGACATTTTTCGTCCCTAAATGTCCAATCTGCAGGGAATGGTTGTGAAACTCCATTATTTCCAGGAATTGCTGGCAACCTACTGCTGTCTGTTCTTCTCAGTATTGCCTGTATTTTCCTTGTTCAGCTTTAAAAGCCAAACTTGGTTTGCAAAAATGTCTGGGTTTCTCAATGCCAGAACTGAATAAAGACTAGAACAGGACAGAATTAGATGGTTTTATTATGCTGAAAAGCTATTAACTCACATTAAAGTCTGTAAAACAACAAGAATATAAAACTGGAAGGAGATACTCAGCCTTAAATGCTATTACTCAGAAATTTTCCTAGACGTTACCAATAGCCTTTCTAAGCTCCATCACCCTTACCTGATCCCTACAATCAAAACAAAGTAGATATTTTTAAAAGTTATAAGTACTTGGATTTTCATTATTCAGTGAAGTCAAAATAATCTGTAAAGAAAGGCAGCCTGAATTCTCCAACATGCATGATGTCTGCCACAGTTTGGTCTTCAACAGGCAGAGGTAAAGAACACAGACATCTATTCTCAGTTTCCCAGGAAAAGAATACACTACAGGGTATATGGTCAAGAAAACTGGAAGATGTGAAAAAGATTCTGGATTATTCAAATCTTTCATCAGTCACGATGGTCCAAAAGTTATAATGGAAAACTCCCCATCTAAAGGTTATCTGCAGGACCACACTGTGATCTATCCGCAAGAGCACACTGTGATCTCAGCCACACACAGCAGTAGCTTCAGAGAAAGCAAGGGCAATACTCCAAATTTACTTTGGCAGGACCAAGATCAGAATCTGACCACCTCAAAACAAACAAACAACCCCCCCCCCCAAAAAAACCAATGCTACAGGCTATAAGAACAGTCATCAGTAGATGGGGTGTAAAACCAATGAAGATCTCTGTGATTCTGAGGCACTTCAGTGACTGAAAAGATTCCAGCCTTATTGTTCCTTCTCTCCAAAATATCTTGTTCTGTGTTCTGAGGCACTCCTGACAGGTCTAAAAACATATCTAACAAAATCACAACTGCCTGAGCTTCTTCAGCTAAATGTTCTCTTGCATTCAATTTGGGAAAGCCATAATGTATGGAGTGATATCTGAGGCCTGCTTTCTGGGAAGAGGAAATCGACCATACACAATGTCAACCGAGTTCATTCCTAAATGCAAACCACATTGGGCTGTCAAGCACGATAATAAAAACCTGCTGACCTAGTTTCCTGCAGAACAAAATCCTCTGTCTTCCCTCCTCCCATGCCAAACCTAAATCAGATCTCCTTCTTTGGAGAAAGAAATTAACCCTTTGACTAGCAAGGAAAACTCTAATAATGATTCTTCACACTTACACAGCATTTCACACCACAAGAATAGTATGTAAACAGTAATTGGTCCATCCCCACAGCTCTGCAAAAAGGCAGGATTATTAGAGGATGAAAGTAAACCACAGAGAAGGTCAGAGGCCTTAGCAGAGTTCCACAGAGAATTTAAAATTTCTCTTCCTTCAAAAGGATTTTGAAGTGTGAAGCTCCGTGCTCCAACCACTTTGCTTGGTAACCGTTTTACATTTGCTCTATGCAAATATAAAACCTTCATTCATGATGTGGCAAAAAAAATAACAGCACAGCACAGCTCAGCTTTTTGAAAAACTGCATCAAACTGCTCAAGAAAGGGCTAATGTTCTTCCCAAATTTTGCAATGTCAGCTTGCAAGTCCATTTCTGCTAGATGAGAACTGACTGTATTTGCTCCAACTGTTTGGAAAAAGCATTCACTTTTAATGGCTTCACTTCCTCAGTGATGCAATGTTTCATTTGAAGGGATGCCTGAGGGAACTTCAGGATGGACACAGAATGCAAAAATAACAGGGCATGTCACAACAAACTCAGCCAAGAAAATACAAATGGGAATTCTCTTGCTGTAGGATGCTTCAAAAGGTGGCCCTGGATCATGCTGCTGCAAAGCAGCACCCTACTGCAGTCAGCTAGAAGTATTTGGGGAGACTGCTGAGAACACCTTTGCTGGTTCACACAGATACTGTCAACTGGAGGAACTTTCAATCACCTGTCAAATAAGGTTTTATTAATGGGAAAAGTGGAGACAACAAATGCTGCGCCTAACTGCTACATAGCTTTACAAGCAGTCCTTCACAATGAGGTGGCCAACAGAGCTCTGTACCGCAGCCAGAGCTTTCATCATCATTATAAGAAAGAAGACCCTGCAGTAAATACAGTTTCATTGTGCACTGCTCCCTAATGAACTGAGATAGCTTTGCCTACATCCAGACAGTACCCCAGGACCTGAAACCTCTCCATCACCACATGCTCCACCGGCATCTGTCTCACAAAGTGCAGCACCCAAGCTGCTGACAAGCTACCAAACAGAAACCTCTGTACAGCAAAGTTTGAGAGCCTCTGCTACACAAAGCAGCCTAGTTTACTAACATACCATTGGAGAAAACATTGAAACAGGAAAGCGATAACTAATATGCATGCTAGCAGTACCATTTCACCTGTGAAGAAGTTACTGTCTCTGTCACTTTGTCAATCTGAAGGGAAGCTGTTAAGAGAGTACAGGCTTACAGGGCAAAGACAGCACTTAACACAGTGTACCCTTCAGGGATTTTGAAAGTGAAGAACAAAGAATCTGGATTGGATCGCACTGGAAAGGTTGTCATAACTATGTCTATTCTCTGGATGCTGCATCTTCACAGGTAAACTCCATAAAAGCTTCTGCTCCAGTTTTGAAGTGAGTAAGACAAAAGTCTGAGTTCTCACAGACTTATTACTAACATTGCTTAGGGTTAGAAATGTGATGATGGAAAAAGAGCATCTTATTCATCATATCTGGTCCCTGAGGGGTTATGAGTTGTATATGCTTATTTTATTGACACAAACAAATTTTAACTTCTATTGTCTTGCAGAGGAAGAGCAGGCTGAATTCAATTCTGGCTCACACATCATCTGCAATTCTAGCCAAATCCCAGCCACACAACTTTTATTACTGGGAGGATGTCAGAGGCAAAAGACACAGCTGGATATTCAGAACCCAGACTGAGTTTTGCTGTGCTGGCAGTTAAGACAAACCAGCTTTTGATTTGTATGTAAACAGAGCCAATCTGAACTGGAAGGTCATTAAGAGAAAACACATTTTATACAACGTCCATTGTACAGTTGCTTTTCCAACTTTCCCCATACTGACATTTTTTTAAACAAGACTTTGTCTTCTCTTGTTGACTGTTTCAGTGACAATTTCTGGTCCTACTGAAGTCAATGGTCAACCCCCACTGATTTTGATGGGACCAGAAGGTGGCTCTGAGGAAAGACAGACAGACATCCAAGATTCCACAGCTCCAGTTCTACCACCTATGTGGAAGGATGGGGTTGATATAGACCCAAAATATATGTTGTATAAAACCACAGAATTTGTAAGTCTACGTCCTCACAAAAATTCCACTGAGTCTACAGTGTCTGCAGTCCAAACGTTGCTATTCCTATAAAAAAATAAAATACTTCAATCAACATGAAAGTAACTAAGCTCCTTTTATTACTCAGGAGTGATGTCAACAAAGGATTTTTTTTTATTTTTTTTTTTTAAACTATCCTGACACTGTCATCTTCTGTAAAAGAGCCAGAAAGGTCTCCACTGAATGCCCTGCAATTATTTTTAGGGGGAGGCAAAATTCTCAGGAATTTGCTTTGCCCCATGGTCCTGTCCCAAAGGCCCCAAGGACACCCTGCTTCTGTAGCTCATCACCTCAACCCTTTGAGTTTGCCAGTCATCCCTCAGGCACTGTATGCACTGCCTCCTATGTTCTCTTACTAGCTGCCAGCGTAGGAGATGCCTTCTGACTTCAATGGGAATTTTGAAAAGAAACTCAAGAAATTAGGATTATATTGCTGGCATTCTACAAGACAGCATATCGTGGCATTTAAAGTGGTCCGACAGCCTTTGACGCTATGCCATGTAATTGAAAATATTCTGCCCTTAATGAGCCTAATAAAGGCCTTGCTCCCAAGGCTCAGATATTGATTATTCCATAAATTTTCTATTGACTGTCTGAAGGGAACAGGAATAAACCAACAACTAGTTTTAATGTCATGAGGCTCCTGGACACACTGAAACTTCTTGTCTCCCAGAGCCTGAGGCAACTTGGGGGAAGTTATTGCAATTACCTCCACCTAAAGTGTGAGCACAGGTACACACTACCTGCAGGAGCTATCTAGTACACCTAGGATCCTGACCCTCAGGAAAACCAGGAATTGATGTAACTGCACTTCTCTAGACTGACTCTCAAAGGGGAGTTTGACCAAGAGAGGCTGCAAATGCAAGTCCATTGCAGATGCAACTGGATGATGTTTCTAAACCATGTCATAGCCTCAGATCTCACAGCTTTATTTTAACTGCGGCACTCAACATTTTGTACTGTAGCTACAATTAAAATAAGATTATGAGAACACACAAAGAAACCACACAGTTCTTGTGAACAAGGCGTTAACGCCCAATCCATTACTGAGAAGGCTTTTAAGAGTGTTCCCAGTAGAAATAGGAATATATTTTCCCTGAGTAAACTGGGAGGAATGCAGATTCAAAAGCTTAAGCTGAATCCCTGCTAGATTTTTTTCTGTTTGTTCCTCCTCTTTGATTAACTTACTGAGACCATTTGATATAACTGTTACTCTTTAAGGAAAGGAGTTGACCATTTTCTCTTCTCTGATAAAAGAGCTCAGTCTGCCTATAATTAACAGCAAGACATTTGCAGCTGCAGGTTACAATGAGTGACAGAGATGTTGCTGGGCTATCAAAGCAGGGAACTTTCCGGGGGCAAAGGGGAAACGCCTGTCATTCTCCATTAGTTCCTCAGGGTGTCTGTTGGCAAAACACACTGTATTGTTCCACTGTGTAACTAGCAAAATAAATAGGTTGTTATAGCTTGTCATGTTTAAAAGGGGACTCTTGGGTGTACTCTTGGGTGTAACTGTTGAAAATAGCTTTAATCTAATGACCGCATCTTTCTATAGCTTACTAGCATCATGAAGAAAGTCCACTCAAAATATTTTAATATGAAACCCTGAATTTTATACTGGAAACCAGCAAACCCAAAGACACTTCCTTCTGCATGGACACAGGTGGTCTACTTACAGAATCACTCCAGTCAGCATATCTGTTTGTGTTACCAGGAGACGGCAAAGCTGGGACATGAACCATCCGCAAATTCAGGATGGGTCATTGAAGCTTTCTTTGCTCCAGAGAAGATGCCTGTCTTTAATGTATGTGGGGGACTTCTAAAAGCCGTTAATGAAAGAATAGTAAAAGGCATTTCTAAAAGGTATGAACTAAGAAAGAACAAAAATAATATGACTTCTAGCAGATCTCCCTGTCCTACTGCATTTCTCTGTCTTCAGACCTAGCCAGTTTTCCCAGACTCCTGAAACACAGCTATTATGCACAGCCTTATTTCTTTTCTTAACATCAGCTCACAAGTGCCGATTTTTAAGTTGAATCAAACTTGCATCACTTCAGAGGATGGCTGAGATCCCTGTTCTCATTTTTTGTGTTTTGAGATCAGTATTTCATAGTTTTTATTCTGCTAAAATAATCCTGAGCATTAAAAGTGTACATCTCAATGCTTAGTATTTTGATTTGATTTCCATAAAGACATTTTGTCCTTCAGCAGTACTCCTTCACTTCCCCCTGCATTTATTCAGAGACTTTGGCTTCTCTGGCCTGACTCTTGCCCTTAATCAAACCCTGCTGTGACTTCACTGATGTGATTTGACAGGTCTCTGTTGACGTCTGAAGGAGAATCCTTGAATGTTTTGAAAAGGACCATTGCTTATTGCTCTACAGAGGTAATCTGGGGGACATGCCCCTTTAGCACTGAAAGGATCATTTTCCCTTTCACCACAGACCCTTCCCCCTTTTTGTACAGCAAAGAAGTTAATTACGCTACAAAACTGAGAAAGGACCTGGTTCACAGAAGACCCCGGGAAGCAAAAGGGCAGATTTCCTTATTGAGGAAAATATCTAACTTAAGACAAAATCACTAAACCTAACTTACTGCAATACAAGCCTTTGTTTCAGAAAGCAGCTTTCCTGGAGGGCAGAGAGACGTCTCAATCCCCAGAAGAATTTCCTCTTAAATTATTGCATAGAGCAACACTTACAAAAGCAGAAGCCAGAAGGCAGACTTTGATATAATCCTTTTTATAAAGCGTTCCGATGTCCTAAAATATCAGCATGAGCTGCCATGTGGTAAGCATTTTGGAAAAATTATCTGTTTATTTAGAAATCTAAATAAAAATAGGTGGCCAAATATTTTACTGTCTTCTCAGAAAGAAAACAATTTAAACTTCAAGAATTATACTAAACAGAAGTGAAATTTGGCTACAGTGATTACATAAACATCAAGATACCCACCTGACTGACAAAGGCTTCATGCCTTCTTGTAATGGTAAAGTGTCTTAGTATTCAGGATGATTCTAAGTATGTTTGATTCAAAAGATGTAGGTTGATTTCCCTGTAATACACACTGAATGTGTGACCAACTTACATCTAAGATTTTCTGGTCCCACAGATGCCATTCTTAAAGAAAACTCTGAAAAAAAATAAAGAGCTTTACAGCATTGCTGGGATAATTAAGATGAAGAGAATTCTATCACTCACTACTGAAATATGCAGCTCTTCTAAAATAAAACATGGTAGCAATTTTAATCGGCACATAGATCAGCTCTTTAGAATTAGCAATAAAATAAGATGTCAAACTATAATACCACAAGGAACTTAAGATGACAAATGTAACTAATTACCACAATTATTTCAGCAGAATTAAATCTACTAAATACTGACCCCAAAATATGAAATACAAGAACAGGGAAAGAAGAAACGTCGGGTAATAATATCACTTTTCTGATCAGAAACACATAAGTAAGGTAAATACATTTTTAAAAAATCCCATTCAGCAAGATGACACAGGTCTGCAAATGAGTGAGTCAGATACTAGTATGGAATCACTGATAACTTTGCCACCAGACTTGACTGAGGCCAGGATTTTATCTCTGCACTTCTCCTGGTGCCCTCAGTTTTCAGGCAAGCTTTCTTGCTTGCAGTACATATTCTCACTATACAGCTTGCATCTTCAGCTTTCATGCACTCAGCACCTTGCATTCAAATCAATAAAGCCATCAACAAACCACCTAAGTACAGTAAAACTGAACTGGATCAATGGGATACACTTCTTAACTGTCTGTATGTATGTTTCTAAATTCTAATAAAAAGGTTCAAATTTCCGGTTACGTATTTCATTCTCTGAAGGGTCTGAGCCTTTTTGTATCTTTCTGATCATCACAATCAGACACCCACACCATTTATTTAAGGATATATCTTTCCCATGACCTTACAGACTCGCTTCTCTGACATGGGGAGCTCATGGAAGGAAGTTCATTAGAAGTTAAACATGATAAAGTGCAATAAAGCCTATTTGCCTTGTAGGGGGGGGAAAAACAAGCCCAACAGCAAAGAATTATTATGTGGAAAAAAAAAAAAAAGAAAAATAATGAATTGAGCCTCTCTGCAGCCTTATAAAAAAGTTGCACATAGCCTGTGATTCTGCATGGGCAGATGTCCTGTCTCCGGTGCATTGTCTAATCAGAGCCCTTTTGGACTTCAGTGAAATAATAATAATAAAAAAGCAAATGGAGTGCAATTTCCATGGCAACATGGAAACAGATGTAACATTATTTGCAGTAAGCCTTTGTACTGTGAATGGAAAATTTTCTAGTTTACACAAATCGCAGCTATTATTTTCTTTGCAGTGCAAACTTGGGCCAAATATTTTCTGTCATATTAAAGATGCAAATAGTCAGTTTCACTTTCTGTCCAGTACAACCATGCACAAAAGCTTCAGAAGCTGCAGTAAAATGCCTGATATTTATCCTTCCATGAACCCCAAAGAGATATTAGAAAAAAATAATAATTTGGACTTCCTTTTTGCTTGTTCTCTTCAGAAAGTGAAAACAGCTTAGAAAACACGTCCTGTTTACGTGTAATGTTACAGACTAGTACAGCACTGGCAGATGTGCCCAATGTTAATGGGAGCTTAACTAACTCTTAATATTAGATCAATTAGATACTAACTCCTGGTTTTCCATACACCATGAGAGCGAGCTTTCTAGCTCAGGAGCGTGTATTCATAGATTAATTACTTACAGATAGCCTTCTCAGCTACAAGAAAATTCCCCAAAAAGTACATTTACAAGTTCAAAACCATGGCATTGACTTGTGACCTGATAACTGGTTTTGTAGACTAGAGCACCTTCATCTCACTATGTTCTCAAGACCAGACAGAGCAACTACCAAGAAAACATGTAGCAGTGCCACATCAAAGAACAGCACCTAAAGCAGCTCTTACGTGAACATTTTTTCTCTTCGCATTGTTACTGAAGCATTCTTTTTTGCATATTCAAAAGAGAAGGGAAGAGAAAGCATCTCTGTGTTTTATGGTAATGCAGGACTCACTTTTTACTTGTTTACAAGCCCTCCTCTTGCTAAGCTGAACCTCGTCTTTGCCACACATCTCTAGCGCAAATCAGTTACTCAGATGTTCTTCTCAAGATGGAGGGAGTTTTGCCCTGCTCAGCAAGTACTCATGTCCTTTAAGTGGATCATTTGCCCATACATTACCAGAGCAATTTAAACTTTAAGCTAAATCTGGCAGCAGTTTAACACATGCATAAAGAACAACAGAACTTTTGGTGAAGATGGATGTCCCTTTTTGTTTGCAGTGCAGCCAAATACTTTATAAAATTTGACCCTTCTGCCACCACAGAAATGTCCAGCATCTGACTTATCTACACTGTTTTAGACATATCATTGTAGCAGATTTTTCAGTTGAGTTAGTCCGTGTTTGCATTAGAGGTATCTATATCACTTGTATTTTAGCTATGCTCATTTTACCTTCACTGCAGATCTGCAGAACTATACCAATCTTTGTGAAAATTACGCTGGTATCATGGCACAGTAAGATAAAACAAATGATCTCTCATTTTTACAGCTACAAGAAAGTCCATTGTTGCAGCACATAAGATGATGAAAATGTACCAAAAGCACAGTTTACAGTACCATTTATGTAATTAATGAAGTGACTTTTATCTTACATGAGTTTCAGACCTCACTCTCTCGCTACTCCTCCCTCACCCAGCAGCAGGAATAATTGTGACAGTACAGAAATTAACTTTGAACAATACAAGTCCTAGTTCTGAGCTGGGCTGCTCCAAGTATTAAGCCTAGTGCGGGAATGGTAACAGAAGTGGACTGTAAAACTTTTCTCCCTTTAAAGCAACTGTTCAGCTGGTGTAGTGTTGGAGCTATGATAATTACATGCCAGCTCAGGGGACACCTCTGCAAATCTGGTGCCCGACCGGTACTGTTCACAAGTAGGCAGGGTCCAGTGCTCTAACCTAAAACAGTCTGGAACAGGCCATCTGTACGCCCATCTGCTCACCTACAGTAACTGGGTGCTGCATGGTCATGCATGTCCTTTTCCACTCCCAGACATACAGCAAAGAACTTTTCTGTGGGAGATTCATGTGGACTTCAATCTCTAGGGCTGAAATGTGGGTACAGTTTGGGACCATATTTGTGCAGAAGATTTGAGTTGTCTTTAATTGAGGTAACAAACATGGTGACAACATCAAACACCTGCTGAAGAATCAGTGCAAAGCAGTTGTCTGATAAGAGACTGAACTAGTCCTGTCCTAAGAATCCTGGCTATACCTGAGTCATTGTTTAAGGCAAGGGACTGCTTAACAAGGATTTGGTCTTTAACACAGATTTCATCATAGGCTAACTGACTGAAGCTTTCTCTTTACAAGTTCACATGCAATTCAAAATGTCATGTTGATTTTATACCTGCCTGGCCAGGTGAGATTACAGAGCAAGTCAATCATCTTGCTTTTCAGATATATTTCCCCTCTTACACCTTGAAAATTCTACTCACTCACTTGTAGATCATGCAAAGAAAGAGGAAGCATCATGACTCAGCTCTACACTACAATGGCTGGAGCAGATCCAGACCTAGCAATCCTTTGGGCTTTCCTTACCAAAATACAAGCCTGCAGTTTGGATAATGTAAAGCATCCAGTGTTTGTATAAGAAATGTTAGATGGGGAGCATGCCAGCTGCAGTACTTAAGCAATGCGCTAGGTCTTTACATTGATGGAAAACTATTTTCTGAAGAGTTAGGAAGGGAACAAAAAAAGCCAAAGGGCTCTAACCTTAAACAGTGCCTACGGAAGACAAAATGCTAAAGAGGAACAGCCTCCTGAACTGTATTCCGTAGACATGAATTTACATGGAAATCTAGTGGTAGATAACATATTAATTTAGCAAGTTTCACATCGTGCCATACTGGCAAATATGTTTGTATAATCTGTAAATTACATAAGTCATAACAGAGGCATAGAAAAGCCACTGACCTTAAGGAATCCAGGAACCTTGAGTAAGTTTCAAAAACCCTGAGTCCCAGTGCTTTGTCTAAACCGCTGGAAAACAGTACTCTAAAAATTAGCTACCCTAAAAATTCAGTGTCATCTAGAAACTATTCCTGATCCTCTACCATTTTACTAACACCTGATCCACAGCTGTTTTCAATAAAGAGCATCCACATGGTGAGTTATTGCAGAGTAAATAATGCGCTGTAAACACCCTTAACTTTACTGTCTAAACAAGCTCTGAGCAAAATTCAGCAAGAACTTCACTTCAGTTCACTCCCTGAATGCACAACAAAGTCAGATGATTTGATGGTTATCTCACAGCAATCTAACCTCAGAGACAAAGACCTCAAATCTAAACCTGTTCCTTAGAACAATGTTGTACATTCTAGTCCATGCCCAGAAGCTCCAGGCAATGGGATGGATCGGTCTTTTCAGGCACTGCATTCACTGGGGGAAATCATGTATCAGTCATTACTTACATAAATATGTGTAATTGTAGTAATGAACGTAATAAAGAGGCATGATCCAAGCTATTTCTCTGAAATGGTCCTCACCTTCCTACACAGCAAACCAAAGTATTACTTGCAAAAAGCAGTCCTCTGGACTGCGTATGTGGGGGGATGACTGAGCAGCATTGGGAAACTTGCATCACATACTAACCAACCTCACATTGCGTTAGAGGATGGAAGGCCAGCAGGCTTCTGGGCTCTGTGTTAATTTCAAAAGATGGTTCATTGAGCAGACTTTATGCTTAGCAAAGCTTAGCAGCTTTTTTCCTTATCCCTCCCCAAAATGTTTTGGGCATTGTAATATGGTTGTACTACAAAACTTGACGTTATCCAAAACCAGTTCATGAGAAGTGAACGGAAACATCTCTTTTCATTCCAAAGGAAAAACAACTCCTATGCTGTTTTCGTAAGTGAGCTGAAAACTTGGAGAGAAACCTAAAGCTAAAAAAAGCAAAGAACTCAAGAAGATTCATATTCTGGACTGTGGTTTCTGTTGCCTTAGCTCAAGAGAAAATATGTTCATGGGAAAAGGGCCTGCCTGAAGGCAGATTTTTTTTCAACTCTGACTTTTCTAGTTGGCGTGGCTTTAAATCAATATGTTGCTATTAAAGTTATTTCTTCATAAATTAAAATATTCTTTATGGATTGTATGATAGTTGTTTACAATTGAAACAACCATTTGTACCGTACTTCCTAGCAATTGGTATCTAGTTCAGCTCCTATCAATCCTAGACAGACAGCGATCAGGCAATTTAAGAGACCTTTACAATGTTAGTTCTGAGTTTCACTGATTCAAAGTGTTAAATCACCTTCCCAGAAGGGAGTACCTGAATTAATCCCAAAACAAAGAAGTGTCAGCTTTATCACCTACCTTTGTACCTACAAACAACTGAAGAAAAGAGCATCACACCTTAGAAAAATAGAAATCTTGTATGGCTTAATTTGAAAGAATCTTACTGTCATGTTATTATGGACTTCCTTTAATACTGCAGTTCACTTTTGTCTTTAGCCAGGACTAAACCAGATTATAAATATAACAGAATGCCATACTATGCCGTAAAGACTAGCCTACAGACAAACCTGCCACAGGCAATTCAGAGAATTTGTAATTGTCTGTATAATACTGCAACAGGTGTAACAAAATGTGATAGCGCTGCCCAAAGACACTGTGCCAGACCCCAACAAGTATGGTTATCATTATTCTAAATGCCGTATCAGCAGAGCTTAACCTTGGGATTATGACCCCCATTAGACACTTGAATCATCTGCATTAATTAGATTTATGTTAAGAGTTAACAAAAATATCTAATATGGTCTTTTTTGAGATTTCTCAAGACTTTTTAGAATGATACAGTAAGCTTTCACTGTATTTTAAAGTGAACTTCACCCCCTATTTAAAACTGCAACGAAATTATGATGTAAATGAAAACCAGTTACCTGTGATCAACAACTGTTACATCGGAAGCAGGAATTCCCAGAAGAAAACAACTCTGTTCCAGTTCTTTCTTACGAATTTCTCCTTGATTGTAATAATTTCCTGAAAATAGCAAACACAGCAACACCATCTAACTTAGTTTAGGTTAGCTTGGAAAGATTTCCTCTTTTCTTTCTCAAAGCATTAAGCATGAGCATCACACATTAAATAAAAGGGCATCATTTAAGGAATAGATACATCACAGGGGACAGACTCCATAGCTTTTACCTCAGCAACACCCAGCTTAGCTCAGGGTAAAATGCTGAGACAAAGTTGTACCCACCTAGACTACATTTGTCACGTTTGTGCACTGAGTGTGGCTTGCAGCCGTTCATGAGCTTATTTGGCAAGGACATCAGATCAGTGGTCCAAACAGTCCAGTATCCTCATCCTAAGACTGAGGAAAGTTAAATGCTTCTGCCAAAGACATAGGAGATCTTCCAAAGAACAATTCTGGGATAACCTGCTTGGGAAAGTGCTTCCAATAACCTGTTTGATTAGCAGATGTCTTATTCCTTGAAACATCACAATTTCTAGCTCTTCTGAGTTTTTTGTTTGGACTTTTTGCTTTATTTTGGTATATGCCTAAGCCACTTCTGAACATTGTTAAATTTTTAGCAAGATTTAATATCTCTTTTGGTGAATTCCATAGGCTGACCATGCTTTGTGGGGAAAAAAAAAGGAGTCTTCTAATATGCATATACATGGACTAACTGCTTACACATTAGCTGAATGGAAGTCACCACTATACTACAAAACAATTGAACAAGATCTTTTCATAAACACAGGAGAAACAGCCTCTGCAGTGAGGTGGCTAAAAGTTGTTACCACTGGCAAATTTCCAGGTTGTCTCTGTGGAAGAGGTTAGTGGGATCTTATTCCACTTTTTAAAAAATAAGTATTCACAACACATCAGTAATAATGAAACTCCTTAGAAAGGGCCAAAGAGTCACTTCTCCTTCACTGTTAGACATGCTGCTGAGAACTCCCTCCTGTACTCTTAACAGCATAGGCCCACAGAGCCAAGCTGAACAGCAAGTCCAAAGTACCTGGAACAGAATTGTTGAGAAAACCCACAGAAAGCCTGTTCCACGGTGTATTCTTTAAGTGATTAAAGTTTATAGTATAGTCTGGGCCACTTCTAATGAGCAGTAGTTGTCTTGTAACACTAGCACACTACAATAGAATACAGTGATGGAACTAAAAGGATTTGAATAAATGAGGAATTCCATCATAACAACCTCTGTTCTAAGACAAAGGTTTTTTAGAAGTCTGCATCATTCACAGAGGAAATTCAGGCAGAAACTAATATGGCAAGACTGCAAAGAACTTACAGAACCAAAGGAAGATAGCAAACCTTATTTAGATAAGGCATTTTGGAAAAGTTATAACAGACTGAGACCAACAACTAGCAAGAAAATGGGATTCACTATCTTAAAACACTGCCTCCTTCTTCACTGAATTATTTTCTTCTCATATTGCCCTGACATTCCCTTATTTTTTCTTGGCATCAGCCATGCAAAGTCCATGCCAGAGCCATGACGTCCCCTTCCAGAATACTGCCCTGTGCAGGGCAGTACTCGCAACCCAATTTTAGCTTTGAAGCAATAAAATGAAAAAAATACAGCTGAGTATTAATGTATGATTCAAGACTGTAGTCAGCTGTCTTGAATTACACTAGAACTTTTTATTGTTGTGGGTGTGAGTAATCTAAATCTAGCATTTCTCTTGAGCAGTGTTGCAATCTGAGCCATCACTAGCAAGCTTTGTAAAATTTTCAAAGAGAGGAAGAGTAACTAGAAAAAAAAAATTCTTGAATTCTCTCAGACTGCGAGTGAATGGTTTTAGGAGACTATGCCAATGATAATCTGTGGGTTTGCTGAGGAACACGTCAGCTTGGTGGTCTGCAAGCTTAGATTGCACGTTCCAGCTTCAGCATAATTAATTTAAGTGTGAACCTTCACTAGATGGATTACATGAGTACAGCGGGACTTACTTTAGACTGATTTTTTGCAAGGCCATTAACAACCCTAGTGTTTTAAGATAATGTATCTTTTGCTGCAATGCAGTGTAATAGCTGACTGCAGGTGATGTTTTATCCAAATAGTACGACTGTTCCCAAAATACCTAACTGCTACTGAACTCAAAGGAACAGATCCACGTTCCACAGCTTAAGAAATGTGTCAGGACATCAGGAATATATGAATGCTAACAAGGAAAAGTGGGAAGCTATTGAGAGCAAAACCAGCTGAATAGCTGATGCTGCTGGACTTCATCCATGGAGCACTCACAATGGAGTCAGCTACTACAGAGAGCAAAGCACATTGATACTGAGTTATTTTTTCAATCAAAGATTACTCAGTGTGTAAAAGACTGGGTTTTTTCACAGTGCTGTAATTCTAATTCATTCTAAGTCATTTTGATTGACACCTGAAAACTGCAAGTGCGACAGTTTCTAAGTAATGATTTTGTCTCAGTGTTACAATTTGCAGTCTTTGATCAACTCGCTTGTCATCATCAATCATACAAACAATGAGAGGATGAACCATTTGAATTGCCCAAAAGACTAATAAGAGGCACAGAAAAATCTATTAGCTCAGTGAATGTACTCTGCTATATGGGCTGCTAGTTCCATTACGAAGACCTGCAAGAGTGTACACAGAAGGCAGTGTGAAACACACTTAATGTTTCATGTCACTGAATCAGGCATAAAGACAAAAGAAAATGTAACAAAATAAACAGAAACACAACACTTCTTTGGAAAGTTCTCTAATAGCAGGAGTGTATTAGTCCCCAAAACTGAAATGGCAGAGTTGCACTTCAGTAATCTCTCCATAGCCGTGAAAAAGCCAAATGGGATCCACAGACCTTTGTCCCTCAGCAAAGACAACTGAAAGCTCTGCACTAAATCTTGAATGGGAGGTATAGAGTGGTCAGTAGAGCCATCACACCACTGGACTTCAACAATAGCTTAATCCCTGCCTTCTCACCTAGATGGTCTGTTATGACAGAAAGCTTTGAAAAGAAAGAACAGAAAAGTTGGCAGTGAACTAGCTAGAGCTTTCAAAAGCACAGAGGGCCCTTTTCCCAAATGTAAGTAGCTATCAGTGTAAGATGTAAATGTTTGTAGCCTAAGTCAGATACTCCTCTCAACAGCAATAAAATTAAAAAAATCTTTAGTTTTCACCACAGGCTTATGAAACCTGGTATAGCAGTATGGTCTAAAAGATCAATTCAAATGAGGTTGTTTCTTATGCACGAAAAACTGAATGATGTAATAACTGATGACATATCAGTTCTGCAAAAAAAAAATCTGGAGCTTTAGTAGATAACGAGAAGAACACAAGACTAGAGTGTTACATGCTGTGAAAAATTCTTGTCTTGGGCAAACAGTGGAGCCTATGAGAATCTTTCCATTCAGCCCCAGAAAGGCCTCAGCTGGAGTACTGCTTCCAGTTTTTGGTAACTGCACTTCAAAATACGTGAACCAACTGGAAGAGTCCAAAGGAAAACGATGAGAATGACCAGAAGTTTAGAAAACATGATCTATGCGGAAAGATTGCAAGAAATAGGGTTGTTTAGTCTGGAGAAGATAAGACAGAGGAGGCAGATAACAGTCTTAAAATATGCAAGAGGCTGCTACAAAGGGATGCTCTTGATTTCCATGTTCACAGCAGATAGGAAAAATAAACAAACAAGCTTAAATTACACCAATGATTCAGGAAAAAGTGATTTGAAGAAAAGCTAATGCAGCACTGACACAGACCTCCCTGGAGGTTCTGAAGAACAAACTAGACATTTGTCTGCACCGAGTGAAGACACATTGATGCTGCCTCCAGGTCGACTGATGGACAACACAACCTCAGGTTCCCTTCAGGCCTGTTTTTCCACAATGGGATTGTTATGCAACTATTTTTAGATGTGTTACAGTGAATGTATCATTATGACATTAAAACGGGATCATCCAAGCAAGCCCTCTACAAGACAACAGAATTACAAGGAGATGCCAAGAGGCTGTGCTAAACTGCCCCTTTTTACAACTTACTGATGCTTCCGCACAATTTTAAAGTACCTCGGCACTGCAACAGGAGATTGGATTGTGAAACCACTGTGCAACCTTCAGATAGAGAGATCCTGCTACTGATTTCAGCTGCTGAAACTCTGCAGAAAATAACATTTTGAGCGAAACCACCCACGTGCGGCAGCTCCCCAGGGAGCGCGGGATGTTTATGGCAGTGCACCGTGACCCAGAACCATGACGTCAAACTGCAGATGGGTGGCACAGCACCTCCTCCACTGCACGAGTATTACACAGCGGTGCCACGCTGCCATGGCAGCGCAGGCCTAGAGGGCCATGAGGTTCAGCACAGCAACGACAATCACGTGTGGCATCACAGTGACATCGCACGCAGCGTCACAGCTGAGTGGCATCGCCCCACGGTACAGCCACCACTTGCTGCTCCGAGGCACTGACGCATCGTCACAGCCCGGTGCTTACGTTACAGCTCGAAGCCACGCACGGGAAAGACATCATGGCGGCCTTTCCCATGACGCCACGGGCGGGAAGCCCGGCTTCCGGGGGCTGCCGCGGCGGCACCTCGGGGCTGGGCTCCCCGCCGTTCCCGGCGCGGCCCCCCCCCCTCCCCTCACCTGCGGAGCAGCACAGCACCGCGGCGCGGGCGCCAGCCCTGCCCAAGCCGAGCACCGTGGGGGCGAAGAACATCGCTTCGTCATCGGGGTGCGCCGTCACCAGCAACGCGCGGACGCCATCTGCCCGCGCCGCCGCCGCCGCCCTTGCCCTTCCCCTCAGGGCGGGGCCAGCCCCGCCGGCCGCGTAACGGCGCCGCAGGCGGCGCGCGCCACCGAGCAGCAGCGCCAGCAGCAGCGCCAGCAACGCCGCCGGCCCCCAGCCCCACGGTCCCGCTGCCATAGCGACCGGCGGCGCGCTGCTCCGGCAGGAAACGGGAGGGGCGGCAACAAGGTTCCGGGGCACGAAAGGGTTCCCCCCCCTCTCCCGCCCCTCTTTTCCCCGCCTCGGGGCGGGACCGCTCGGCCGCTGTGCGCGGAAACGTGCCCCGGCCCTGGTTCTTCAGGGCTGCCCGGGGAGGAGGGGCATACCGGGAGACCTCCTCCCGCCGCGCTGCCCTCGCCAGGCCTGGCAGGGTCCCAGGCGAGGAGCGGGGCCCCGCGGGCGGGGTTTGAAGAGGGGGCCGTTCCCCTGGGGAGGTCGGTGGGGAGAGCCGGCCCTGCAGCGCAGCAGCTGACCCTGCTGGTGCGTTAAGAAATAATAACCAATAGTGACAAAAGTGGAGCTTTTCAGCGTGTAGTACCTTTTATCCCTGCGCTGTACTACTGTGGAAGAGACGCGGGTTAAGGGAAACCTCAAAAGCAAGGCAAGAGGAGCTTATCTTCAGCTGCGTTCTGCTATCTGCAGATCTGCTGGCTATCCCGAGTGTGGCTGCAAGGGAAAAAAAAACCACGTTTGGATACGTCCTAGACGTGAAGTCAACCGTTTGAGAAGGTTGCAGAGCAAAAGGAGACAGGAAGTAGTAAAATAAACACGAAAAAGGCAATTGGATACACGATGTCTTGGAAACTTTGCTTTTCAAGGCAAACAGGCAATATGGAAGACAAGTGTATTAAGTCAGCAGTGGTGGAGTATGTTAGCTGGGTAGGTTTAAAGACTAAAATGGTGAAAACAATTCAGAGGAATTCAGTATCTGAAGAGCAGCTAAGACCTCACAAGATGTGTGCCTGACTTGTCTTCCCAGGCTTTTATTTGGGCACCTTTAACTTCCAGGTGAATAGAGGTAGTCATCGGCATGTGTTGGGATTAAAGACTGCAAACACTTCAGCCTGGAGATGTGTCATGTCACCTTAATGTAGCACTTTAACAGAATGGAACTCAGCTACTGTAGTAACTACACACTTAGTACAACACACGTTTTATAAGTGATCCTGTTTGCCACAGGGCGAGCTTCATTAGTCTGAATAAATAACTCTGTGGGCACACATCCCGCAAAGGTGGGATATGACTTCTCGTATTTAATGGAAATTGTAACAACACGAGACAATTTAATCTTGCCTAATGGTATCTTTTTTTCCCACAGTAAACCTGCTAAGCGATTCGTTTGTGATCTTAGCCCATCCGGAATTACATATTTGCAGTAAAACGCCATGCGGACCAGAAAGACCTTCTTGAAAAAGCAGGGAACAAATTTACACACTCTTCAGCTCGAGGGGAGGAATCAAAAGACAGTTGAGATTTTTAAACCTCTCTCACATTTTTCAGAAGTCATTCGTCGCTAGAGGCAGAGGCACGACGTCAGTGACAGCGCGGGAGTCTGACGGGGCCCCGGCCGAGGTGCCGCAGCCCGGGGGGGGCGGGAAGGGCTCGGCGGGGGCCGGGCGCCCTTCGGACGACGCTCCGGGCCCGGGACGGGTTCCCGCCCCCCCCTCCCCGCCTCTCAGCGCCCGCGGCTCCAGCGGCCCCATTCATTAGCACGGCCCCGGCCTGCCGGCTCCGCGGGTGCCCCCCCCGCGCCCCTCTCCGGGCCCGTTATCACTTATTATAAATTTATATCGATTCGCCTGTAATGCGGCGGGGGGAGAGCGAGGCGGTGCGGCTCTCCCGCCCTCTCACCCCTCCGGTCAGTAGCATCACCGGGAGAGCCGCCGGGCCGGGCCGGGCCCCTCAGCAGCGCTCACCGGCAGCCGCTGCCGGTGGTGACGGGACCCGCTCGCCTCAGAGCCGCCGCGCCCCGCGATCGCCTCATGGCGGCCGCCCCCCCCGCCGCGAGCCCCCTCAGCGGGGAGGGGGAGGGAACCCTTCCCCGCCGCACCGGCTAGCGGGTCCTGGAAGGAGCATAGCAGCCCGCTCCCTCACCGCCGGGCCCGCCCGCGGTTTCTTGCGGGCTGGCTCTGCCTGGGCAGCGCCGCATACCGGTATGGCGGGAGGCAAGGGCGAGCCCCCGCGACCGGTAGAAACCGCCGAGCCGCGGCGCCTCCGTTTATTCAACAGCTGCCAGGACCTGGCTAGAGGGGGCGGAGCCCACCGAGCCGGGGGAGGGGAGGCAAGATGGCGGTGGCGGTGGCGCTGAGGTTGAGGTGAGACGCCGCGACCGTCCAGCCCCACCAGAGCCTGCCGCCCGGGCCGCCCCAGCGCCGCGCCGTCGGTAAGGGCAGGGGGCCCGGCGGGGCGGCGCGGGGGGGCGGCGCGGCCCGGTGGGACAGCGGGGCCTAGCGCCTCCGCTGTGAGGAGGAGGAGGAGGAGGAGGAGGAGGAGAAGGAGGGGGAAGAGGCGGGGGCCCCGGCCATCCCTTCCTCCTCCCTCCTCACCGGGGAGAGAGCCGCTCTAGTCCCCGGGGGGGAGGGCGCTGGAGCTGGGGGGGGTCCTTGGGGGAGCTGCTGGGGATGGGGGAGGTGGGCGGATGAGGTGTGGGCTGGGGCGGGGGCTGCCCAGTGCCCGCGGGGTTTTTTTTTCTTCATTTATGTTGTTTCTGTGCGGGAAGGTCCGGAGGGGACGGTGAGGTGGGGGGTGGCCGTGAGAGGTGGCCCTTGCGGGGAAGTTTTTGGAGAAATCCCAGAGCATCGGTGTGTTGGGTGTTGATCCCTGTCCTGTAAGTAGGAAAAGTGCAAGTTTAAAATAAATAAATAAATAAATAAAAGGGCCAGTTCTTCAAAATCGGCCGGTTGGACGCTTGGGCAGGAGTGCTTTAGTTCTTGAAGATGTCCTGCTTTCAGAGCTCGCGTGTTGGAGGTGCATTTACGGCCGCCTGCTCCAGCCCCACGTTGAGGTTGTCAGTGGTGGGGAGTTGTTGCTGATGCTGACGCTGAATTATTCATATAGGACCTGTAAACATCCCCAGCTCCTGTCATATGTGGGCTGCTGGAGGGCACAATGGAAGTGGCTTTTTCTAGAATTATTCTGACTTGATGGTAGAGAACCTTGTACTTAACGATTGTTCTGTATTTAAAAAAACTGTGGGTATGGAGTCAGTTGCAGTTAGACAAGATTCTAGATGGACGTATGGACTGCTAGTGTTAGACAGACTCAAGTAAGTAAGTAAGTAGCCTCAACAATCTATTGTTGTCCAAAACCTGTTTCTTCTTAACAGATATGGTCTTAACACGTGTATTACCTTTTCATGACTGTAAATATTGGTGTAACCTAAGAATAAAAAAAAAGGACAACTTATTACAATGAGAAGACGATGTCCAGTTCTGAAGACTTTGTTTTGTGGCAGCATTCTTGTATTATGCAGTATTTTTAGGTATAGCACTCTAGTTATGAACTGCTAGAGCTCAGGTAGGGATTTTTATCCTAGGCAGTGTGATTTGAGGGGAGAAAAAACGGTGCTATTATAAAAAGCATTACTACTGTGCTAAGTAGGATGGCCACAAGCACAGCGTAAGTGCCTGAATAAGTGGACACATAGCGTTGTGTCACTGCACATGAGAACTGTGCAGACCTGTTGTAATTTTGCACTGGAATTTTATTTGCAGAATGTTGTTATTCCTGACTAACTAAACAACCTTGACATTTGGAAAGGAAGTATGTAATATTTGAAGTGGATTTCTAGTTAGCTGAAATCTAGTGTCTTGTGTTGGGGGATAAGAGACCTTCGTGCTTATCCCAAGGATTCAAAAGTTCAGAGGAAACAAGCCAACTACAGTGACCCTTTTTGCGAAAGCATGGTTAATTTTTGCTTGACGTCGCTTTTCTTTGTGATGTAGTATAGGCTGCTAAGGAAAAAAAAGTTCTGTTGTGCTCTATGTGCCACGTAATTTGCCTATTTGAAATATACTGTTTGATGTTGGTCACTAAAATACCTAAACTTGTTACTGAAACATGGCAAAGAGCAGCATTTTGAAATCTTCTTTCTAAGAGTTATAATATGCATTTTTAATGTGTGGAGAGGACATTACAAGTGTTTGCTTCCTCAAGTGTTACTTCTCTCTAGCTTGTTAGTTATTGTACGAATCAATTAAAAGTAACTCTCCAGATTGAAATTACATGCACAAAATCAGAGTATATTCACTTTTCTATATTGTGCTGATGATGATCTATTTTAAATACACTTTATCTTCTACGAGCACTCATTTTAGTTGATCTTTCTGGGCATATATGTTTTTCATTGTGATCTAAAGGGACCTAGAAAACTCAAAAACTGGTAAAAGTAGGGACTGACTCTAAAGCTTCCTTTCATTTCCACCCCTTTAGTCCCCTTCCACAGTTCTTGTGCTTCTCTAACTGCATCTTCTAAGTTATTTCATTTCTCAGTTACAGCATGAGTGAGAGATGCTTACAGGGAAGGGAAGCTGACTCTGCTTCAACTACTGTTAAATCCATAAAAGTAACTGAAAAAATCTTCTGTATTAGAGAAAAATATTTTCTTTTTTTTCTGTGTTACGTTCTTACTACCAGCATTTAACTTACTCTTTCAAAGCTTTTAGCCAAAGTTTTGGTGAAACGTTTTATTCCTCTTCTTTTATGATTGCCTACAAAATGGTTTTAGTGAAGGTTTTCTTGCATGATCAAAAATACTATTTGGAGTTCTAGCATGTGTAGCTACTTAAATTTAAGATTTTAACAATTCTTTAAGCTGGAAGGGATCTACGCCTCATGCAGGTGCACTGCAACACAGTACAATCTTGAGAACAGACTAGTAACCAGACAGTGGTTTCATAATGCAAACAAACATTTCCTGGATGCCAGTCTTGAACTCTTCAAGTCATTTATGTTCTTCAGTCAAATCTGAATCAGTGTTTCAGATTACAAGCTATTAACTGAACATGTTACCTTGTCTTTCTACTGTAAATGTTCCAGATAAAAATTCTGACCTATGCAGGACTGCTGTCTGTAAATATTTACTTTGTGCTATTTCTAAATTATGCAAATAGCCAGGAACATGCTGAATATATCTTCCATTTTAGTTTCTCTCTCCTTCAATGATTCTCCATCTAGTAATGATGTTTTGTGATGTTCCCTTCCTCTTTCATGCTAGTTCAGTGTTTATCCACCATCTGTTAAATGAATACCGCAGTCTGGGCCTACTGGGGCTTAAGTTTAGTGAGTTGGTGTGCATACAGAGAGCTCAGTCTTACCTTGGAGCTATGTTTCCTCCCAGTATCCTAAGAGAGATTTCTATGTCCTTGAATAGCTTCATGTCTAAACCACTCATGTAATGTTGCCACTCCCAGACTGATTTGATATGTAGTTTTTTTCTTCAGGCTTAAGGAGGATGTTGGTCTATGTGGTTTTGAAGTCAGTGACCTGCTTATGATTACAGAGGGTATTGCAAAATTAAGATACTGTATTGGTACAAAGATGCATCAGCCATCTCTGAAAAATCCTATTGTTCATAACCCTCAGGAGTAAAAAATTCGGAAATGAAATTTTTATGCAGGCAGATTACCTGGACAAACTGTTGACCAGGACTTAAAAATTCTGTGCACGTCAAATGACTAGTCTTGGGTAAAACTGAAAATGAAAATACGTTCACAAAGATGGCGAGGGGAAGAAAACCTATGAATGAAAAATGATGAGGTAAATTATAAAATATGCTTAAACTTATACAATGTTTCTTTTAATACCTGCTCTTGTGCCATACATTCACTTGTGCCTTACACTGTGCTGCAGGGAAAGTGCATTTGGCTAATTCTCTTTGTAGTCTTCATGAAGGCAGAGGCACGCTTGTCCCATTGAGAGTTGAAAACAGCCGCTGTAGCGTTCCCTGGCTGCAGGGCACAGGCCACACGTTTCACGTGAAATGTCTGCTGGGCTGTTACTGGTGGGGATCCTGGGCAGAACCTGGGGCTGCTTTGAAAAGTGGATGCTCTCCTGAATGGATTAAAATACATTCACATTTCAAGGAAGATGTCTACCAAATGTGAATATAAATCAGCTAGGGAACCTACTGATTTCTGTCCTGTTTGTCAATGTTAGGAGGTTAAGCGCACGTAAGTTCAAGTGCTGTTCAACAAACTAGACAGGTATATTATTACAGTTCAGCTGTACCCTTCACCTCATGAATAGTAGTTTTGGGGGGGGAAAAAAAGGAAGAGGAATTAGTTTAAATTGAAAAAAATGTATATACTTGGTCATCCACTATAGAGTTTTGTCTCAGGTTCATAGTCTTCAAATCTTGTTTCTGTTTTTATGCAATCTGAAATGCTGTATTGACAGAGAAGAGGTGGCTGGAAGGTGAGAATTCTCCCATATAATCAGTGTAATTTCATGGTTTACCTTTCTTGGAATGTTATTCCCAAAACCTTTCTTAATAAATGTGGTCACTTACATGTTCCATTACAGCCATTATTTGTATAGGTGCTGATGTGTCACTATGGTCTCAAAGATCAGACTTCGCATATCTAGAACCTTGAAGTTCTGGTTTTGGTTTTTTTTTCCACAGATATAAAGGCTAACTTACACCATTCATAGTTCAAGATCTCTTCCATTCTTTGCCTTTTTCTGTGACATAGAGCCTGTTGTGTGAGTCTCAGTCGGAGTTATATTTCTATGTATTGTTGCATTCCCTGTGAAGTAGAACATCTCAAAGTTAATCATAAATGTAGTAACAATAAACTTTGTTTCCAGAAGGCCCTGGTGCATTTCCTGTGCAGTATCTGAATAGATTTAGGCATTGCTCTTAGATACAGTAAAAAAAAATTTCTTATTTTTACCTTATTGTATTTTTAGCCAAAATCTAGACTTGATTTTATCTGAACCCAGTCAACTGAGGAGAGTGATGAGGCTGATACTTAGTTTGTCCTGAACCCTTATTTATAGTATGTGGTTTCTCTTATAATACATTGTAGTTTGTGGAGCTATGGGTTTAATCAGTATGGATTAGTTAAGTTATATTTCCTTTTCCAAACCAAAGCTGCTTTAAAAAGCTGCCACTACAGATACACTTTTGATAATGAATGAACTACAAGAAGAGGCTGGAAACTTAAAACTGTGACCACATAATTTCTTGCATGTTAGATGATGTCAAAAGCAGTTTTACCTGCAGACAGACTTAACAGTGGAGGAATAAATTCATGTGGAGTAGCTGTTTTTAAAGTGCCTATGCTTCAGTCCAAGAGAGAGATGCAAAAACTGTTGTTTTGAGGGAATATTTTATGTGTAGTGTATGATATATATGAAGTTTGAGATCATTGTGGTTATTTCTAAATCACAGGTGAAATGAGAGGAAATAGGTGAATTTGAGTAAACCTCAGTGAGCTGTTGGACACTGACTCATGAGTGAGGATGGCTTGCCAAGGAGGGTTGTTGTAGTTCTTATCACCACTGTTTGCGTAGCATCTCTTGAACTTCTTGCATGCTACATACTGGTACATTGGAGGATCCTTGGGTTGGTTTCTGTTTCACCTTATAGTTTTGTGGGTGAAGTTTGAATGCTTCAGCTGATGTTTAATTATGCTGGTGGCTGGAATGGGGCCCTTCAAAAGGGATGAGGTAGATGTCTGGGGTTTGGGAACTGCTGCAGTTACAGAAAAAAGCGGTCTCCCCTTGTGAAGGAGAGACCTTATCTGCGCAGTGTTTGGACTTTGTAGGGTTTGCTTTGGACATTCAATTCTGTAGATTTCGTTTCTGGTCTTTGGCTCATGAAATTTTTTTGTGGCGTATGTTAACTTCATGCTATTTGCTATATTGGGACAACCAGGAACAAGAAGCTGTTGTTGCTGTGAAAACCAAAATATGTTTTAAATGTCTTTAGGAAATAAGCTATCTACTTTTCTATGATATACTTTTAAAACCAGAAAACCTTGTAAGGTTTGTACCCTTCTTTGGTTTAAATCATTGCTCAGTGGTACTTTTAGTCAAAGAAATGTCTATGTCCTTAATTTCTATTTCTGAATGGAGCACCTCCTCCTGCCTCTTTTGGATAGTTTTGGTGTTATTGTGACCCTCCTTGGCAGAAGAGAGCTGGATTGGCTCCTTCACAATCAATAAGTGCTATTCCTCGATAAATCTCAGAAGAGGAGGTTTCCTCCCTCAGGGATTCTCTGTACCCTGGTGTGTTAACTGGTGAGTGGATGCTGAAAATATGTATTCTTCTTTGAAATGTATGCACTCAGCACCCCCTTTTTTCTTTCTTTTTTCTTTTTCTTTTTTTTTTTTTTGCGAGACAAGTGGGTATCTGATTAGAAACTTCCTAAGATGTTAATGTAGTCTTAGTTTTTCCTGTTACAATCCTCCATATAATATAGCAAAGTGGTGTATAGCCTGGGTCTTGATATCGTGTATTAGCAACTTTTCTTTAAGCTCATAAATTACAGAAGAGATTAAAATAGAATTTCCTGGAGAAGAGTATCTTGTCAGCTGAATTTGATCAACCCCATTTTGGTAGAGCACAAATTCTATTTGTATTTGTAGTTACCTAGCAGGAGAGAGAGAGAAACTGTTATTTAAAGATGAAGTGTAACAATGTGATCCTGAGATTTCGCAGCAGTTTGGTTGTAAATTGCATATGCAAGTATGCAACCAATATTCACCTTTTGGAATGGCAATAAAAATAGGTTTGAGGTACTCTTTTAATACTTATTTAATATTTAATGTTCCAAAAGCTATTACTTTACAGAGTTGGTAGCCTGTTAAAGGAAAATCTGTTTCTATTAAAATTTGAAGTATAAAATCCTGTTTTAATTTTTTAGCTATCTTGATGCAGATGGAAAAGTCTTGCTAGTATAGAGTAAATGTGACATCTTGAATTGATGGCTGTAATGCTCCTTGACTTCTGTCACTTCTGTAATTGGCTAAATTAAAGTATACCATGCTTCCATGTCATGTAGAATATGTCAGACACTGTATAGCATAATTGTGAGTTAATGCTTTGGACATTCAGAAATAAGATGATATTGTATGCTAGTGGAAATTTCAGGGTGAGAGAAGGGTCAAATTCAGATGTTTGGGCTTTTCTTAGCAACTTTTTTCAAATACCCCCATTGCTGTATTTATGACTTGATTCATATGAAGTTAATAATCAAAGGAGAGAAGGTTATTTAGTGTTCCTAGTAAAGACAGCCTTAGAGACGTTAATTTTTTTACTGTATTTCTAGCAGGGATAGAAATAGCAATTTTTACGTCAATAACCTTGTGAGTAGAGGGAGTGCAACTATGTGAGATTAAAGTTCTCAGGAATTTACAGTATATTTTAAATGTCTGTCACAGAAGAAGAAAAGGCATTTGCACATGCAGAATTGTCATGGAAAATTCAGTAGTTAGTTGTTCTCAACTTGGTGAAAATATGTTCATTGTTTCTATTCATTGTAATAGTGTATGCCCATGTGCTTTGACTACAAGCTTCAGAGTATTCTGTAATATGAACTGAGTGGAAAAAGATTAAAGAAGGTGTGGAAAGAGGTCCTGAGCTTTGAGGATGATGTCTGTGTTCTGCAAGAATGGGAAGCACAGTATTCTGGAACGTGCTTAAATAGCTGTTACTTAAATTGTCTTTAATTTCAGTGTTGACCTATTAATGTTTTTTGCTTGTAACTTCCAAAGAATCTTTCATCTTTTGGGGGGTGTGCCTAACAGATTTTCATACTTACAAGCACACCTGTAAGCTTGGATATTGTAGCTGGAATACACTTCCTTCGATTCTTGTTTTGAAGCACAAAACTATCTTAAATCTGCTCAGGCATCAACCTTCTGGTAGGTTCTTGAATGAAAAGCCTGTATCTTTTAGGATTGTCCTATCTAATGTTCCTGTAGCTAATTTTCTCACTTACCATCCTATCCCATCCCATACCCCAATGCTTTGCAGAACTCTGTATAAGGTTGACATAGATGAGTTTGAACCCAAACTTTTCTTTGTCACTAAAATTTTTTCATTGTTTTTCTGAATAACCGCCATATGACTATGCTGATAATTGGATATTAAGGCAGTGACTGAAGGACTAATAACTGCCCTTGAAGTGCCTAGTGCTTTCTTAGTTAAGACTTTTAGACTGCTAAGTCAGTCCTAGCTTGTAAAGATACCATTAATGTGCTGACCACTGGAGTTCTAGATGGTAAGTAATACTTAGCCTTTTACTGTATCTATTAGTTTGAATAAATAACTTCTTATATGGAGGTTAGACCCATTAATCTATTTTTAGAATTCTGTCAGAAATGTCCATGTTCGTATTTTCTTGTGTGTGGCATATCCCCAGGATGCAAATTTGATGTTTTTGCTTGAGTGTTTGAACAGATTTATGATTATCTGACAAAATAAAAATACTACTAGGAAGATTTGTTTTGCAAATCTAGCAATATACTTGAAGGGTTTTACTTATGTGACTCTCAACTTTGTAAATTTGTGTTATTGTGTGTGAGTTGGAGTGTTTTGTCTCGAAGCTACAGACACAGGTCTGTAATTCATGAAATCTAGTTATTGTGTTTTAATAGGTTGGCCCTTAAATACAGCCTGTGTTGGTTTGGGTTTTTTCCATGACATTGTTTCATTACCTTTTTGTAAAATGAAACAGAAAGAATTATTCACAAGTATTGTTATCACGCTTTGGATGAAGCCTTTCTAACCACTGCTGAAACAGTCCCTTCACTCTTCGTTTTCTCACCAGAGTAAATTTTGAATAAATATCCCTGAATTAATTTTGTGATTCATTGTAGATCCCCTGCGTAAGGCAGAGCCTTCCTTGTTCTGCCATAGGTTAGTTACATCAGAGGTCAATTTACGAAGGCTGCTGATTTAAAAACAAAATCCCCCAACTCGGTTTAAGCCTTACATGACTGTAATCTAATTCTTTGCACTCTTTATATCACACTTAGTTTGCTCAAAAACAAGATGAGGAAAATTCCCCAAAGGATGTGAAATTTAATTAGCAAATGTTGGTTAAGTACTTCAAGATGGCGTGAAAATTACTCTAAATGCAAAAGTGTTAGCTTGTTTCTTATATGTGAAGAAAAATTGAGTCTACCCATGCGACTGGTCTTTTATCCCTGAAGGTGAATGTAAGAGCAGGAGCCAGGGTATTCCAGCAAGTGGGGCCGTGGTTCCACAAACAGTGAGTAGGTGACACTGCCGTCTGTCTGGCCTCTTGACCCCTTCCCTTCTGCTGGCGTAAACACTCGTGTGGCCATGCGTTGAATGGTTTGGGGGAACTGGCTTGCTAAAAATAGTCACAGTTTTTAAACCTGCTGTATTTTCCCAAGTGAAGAACTGCTTTTCTCAGGCAGTGCTAGCTTTTGCCTGCTTAAAGTGCCGCAAGACTTGAGTCTTATTTCTGATTCAGTCATTGACTATTTCCTGGGTAGTCTTTGATAGATTTCTTAACCTTTCTGTGACTCATTTTCCCGTGTGTCTACTGAAGATAGTATGTACTTCTGCTTCTTTCTGAAGCATTTTGAGATCTGGAGATCAAGAGGTATTGTTGAAATTAGTATTGCCTCATAGAAACCAAATCTGAAATTACGTTATGACTGTTGCCCTTTTAATATCAAGTTCTAAATTATTTGTAACTTACTCAAAATTCTCCGCATATGACAAATGAAAGTGCAAACAGTAGCTTTTAAGAAGAAGTCTGAATCGGATCTGTTCAGTAGTTTGAGCTGGCCAAAGAGAAAAATATCGTCATACCTCTAGAAATAAACATTGTTAAATCATTTCCAGGGCCTGAAACTGTTACTCTTGTCACTGTTTTTTTCTCAGCTAGGTATCACCAGACTTAACAGTTTCTTTTTTGTCTCTTTGCTCCTACCTCTCCTGTAATTTTAATATGTTTTTTTAAATATTATCCATATGACACTACTGGGTTTCCCCATCCCTTATATGTTTTACCACAGAGTCTGGGAATGTCAGTGAAATGGAATGTCACTATAGCAGAATGGTCTGGGTTCTGAAGTACAAAACAAGAAGTATTTCTTTCTGCCCCTTCTAATTGTCAGTATTCAGCGAGACAGACAATTTGCCAGCCTGGTTGGCAGCTGTTTGAAAGTATTCACGACCTAACTTTATCTTTGTGAGACATTTAAGGCAGAATTCCAAAGTCTGTAACAGCTCTTGTAAATATTTATACGAGAAACCTCTGAAATTTGCAGAATAACATGAAAAGGTATGAAAATACTTGTCTGAAAAATAGAATCTTGCTGGCATTGACTGAACAGAGTTGGAAGCCGATTTCTTGTATTGTAATTTGTCAAGGGTGCTGAAAATGAAGATGAGCAACCTCTGTTCTAGCAGAGAAGAGGAAACCAATGGAAGGATTGAAGAGGCAGAGAGAGTTAATAGCGAGAACCTTTAATGGAGGATTCTGATGGGATTTGAATAGAGCAAGAAGTTTGTCATGACTAATGGAAGGATACAGCAGTGACAAAAGCCCAGATGAGGTTGTTTGCAGTCTACACACACAGTTACAATTTTATGCAAAAAGACTGCCATGTTTAAACATAATCTGAACGTATGGAACTTGGAGACATTACAGCAGGAAGCTGGCATTGTCCTCACTAACCAAGAAATAGACTGATGAAGAGTAATCTGTGTCCGCTGGATAGATGGAAGCAGATGCTGAAGAGAGAGGCAGATGCTTTTAGATGGAAGGTCCTAAGGTTACCTGCAGAGAAATAGGAGTTGAAGTCAAATACTTACATCCACAATTGCAGAGTTAAGGTAGTAAGACAGGGACAGATGAGCAGAATATTGGTGGCAATTCTATTGGCAAATATTGGCAAAAACTCCTCCCCGCCCCCAGTATGGCAGAGAGTGTAAACAAGCTCATACTATAGGAGACTGGGAGATAAGATGGAGTCTGCAGGGCATGTAGAGAGGTCAAATTAGGAGAGCATCCAGGCACATGTAAATGTCTGTAACAAGAAAAGGAGTCTTAGAGGGAGGGAATATTGTACTTCAGTGTCATTTTACATGTTGTACTACAGTGTTGATTTTGTCTTGAAAGAAATGAGATCCTATGCAGAATCCCCATCCTATAGTTCCCTCCCTGCGTTGTAATTGCCAATATGTAACCATGTATTTTCCTCTGCTGTTACCACCCTTATCTCTTCTTGCTGTTGTGTCAGTTCCCTCAGGGAGGAAGAAGAATGCACCCCCACCATCGATAACTTCTTTTTTTTTCTTTTTTTTTCTTTCCTCTCTTCACTTCCTACCTCTCTTATTGACCATGATTATAACCTCTAATGCTGTTTCAGTTGCCTTCCTCTGTTGGCAGCTTTTCTTTGTTTCACTTTTGTTTTGTTTTTTTTTTAAATTTTTATTATGGTGCTAAGAACATGATCATACTTGCAGTTCTCAGTAAGAAGGCATTAGACTGAGCATTTTCATATGTATTATGTAAAACATGTAGGTTATGAGATGGGGAGTTAACATTGTTGTATGGGTGAAAGATGTTCATGCTTGTGCACCATGCCCCCTTTTTGCCCCCTCATCTTTCCACACCTAGCACAGAATCTGGAGAGATGGTCGGGACCTCCCATTGCTGTTGGTTGTCAAAGTTTCTTATATCAATGAAGATTTTAAGACCAATGGTCCTAACACAAACCTAACAATCTGTACATGAAAGTTCTTGTGAATGGAGAAATAGCCTTTATAGCATCATACAAAATGAGTGTGGACTGAACTTTCAGCACCTGGGTTAATGATCAACTTGCAGGTTTGACTGAATATTAAGAAAATAAGGAGAAGATGTAACTTGACAGAGTGAAACTAGAAACGACCTTGAATCATGCAGTAGTTGGCCTATATTTGTGTGTGATTTTCAAGTGGTTGCTTTCCTCATTGCCTCTGCATCCCTAGATTCTTCAGATCTCCCTGACTCTGGTCAGCATGTCAGGGAAGAGAATAAGAGCAGGATGAGTATTTATTGATACTTTTCACACAATCTGGTATACATTTCTGGCTCCCTATGCCTCAGAATGGGTGTCACAGAACTAGAGAAGGTTTGGAAGTGCTTGACAAGGAAGAGCCAAGTAGACTAGGGTTCTTCTGCATAGAAAAGGTATGGCTGAAGGGATATGATAGAAGTCTACAGAATCATGTGTGCAACAGGGGAAAAAAGAATATGAAATAGATGTTTGGTCTGTTTGAATGTGAAAACTAGAGATATCAAAGGAAGGTAGTGGGTCCAGAGTGAACAAAAGCTGATGGTTTCTCTTGCTAAGTGCCGCTAGGCTGTAGAAGTTCTTGCAACAGGCAGTTGTGAATGCTGAGAGTTTATACTAATTCAGAAAACAGCTGGACAAACCGATGGAAGAGAAAGCCATTAAGAAATCTTAAATAGAAAGGCTCTGACTCAAGGAATCCCTGAGCCACAAGCTGTGTCTTGGGGAGCCGCTAGAAGGCTGGAGAGTTTGTTGGGAGTGTACTGGTATGTGTTCCCTAAATGCCTGCTGCTGGCCTTTGTCACTTACAGCATATTTGGCTAAAAGAGCTTTGATCAGATCCGGTATTACTGTCTTTATTCCTCACTAAAGTTTTGAAGGTGTAGCAGACATACATATACATAAAATCCAGTTAGCCATCTTCAACATATTTATGAAGACTGCCTATGAAGCTGGTGAGGTAGCATAAGTTAGGGCATCAGCAATTCATCACACTAAGATTTGTACTTTTGTAACCTTAAATTGTTTGAGCATCCTTATACCGTGGAGCCAGTTGTTCATTTAATAATAAATGTTCACCAACCTGTGATGGGAGTAGTTATCACATTAGTAAACATTTGATTGAGCTGACAGTTAGCTATATGCTATAGTTCCACATGAACTTTCACAGAAACTGAGAGAAAAATCAAAGGTTTTCTTTTTGCTGTAGCTTGGATTTAAGAATACATTTGAGTGTTCAAGTACTATAGCTTGCAACTAACTGTCACAATGTATATTAGCTAAAACTGCTTGCTTTCTGATGCTGTTCCTTGATTAAATGGAAAGCATATGACTCAGACCTATTAGACCATCACATAGTTGGTAAAGATGTACTCTAATGAATGGAGTATGAATGATGAAGCATAATAAATGTTAATGGTGAAGAATTCTATGTTAGAACTTGTCACTTGGATATGAATTATAGGTACTATAGTAGATATATAGGTACTATAAAGCACACAACTAGTAATCTGTAGTATTGCTGTGTAAGAGAAACTGTAGTTTTCTTCTTTGATTTTTCATATTTGAAAATCAGGTTTAAGAGGTAAATTTAAATTTGTCTCATTATTCTGATAGTCCAATATGTAAAGCTTTGTTTGATGGAGAGGTGGAGGGGAAAACCCCAACCAGACCACAAATGATAAAATATGTCAGATAAACTTTAAGATCTGTTTGTATAGCTTGCTGTGTCTGATCCTTTCCTGAGCTGATTTTGTCTATTGACTGCTAATGGAAAATGCAGTTCAGAAGTGTAACTTTACATGTGATGTTTGTGAAAGGCAGCAGATTAATGTGCTTTGAAATGAAGCCATCTAGGCAGGGATCAACAGTTACTTTATTTGAAGGTCTGATATGTCTGCTAGGCTCTGGACCAGAGGTTGACAATTTGCTACAGGTCTGATAGAATTCTGTATTTAATACATAGGCTCCAATGATTACATCTTTTGAGCTATCAGAGAGAAATATCTTGTGTTTAAAGAATATGTATGTCTTGCTCTTTTGGTTAGAGCCATAATTTACCTCCTTAAAGCACTGATGGGAACAGTGTTTAATCAATGTCTTCTGATCTTCAGCAGCTGAAAGTGTACACACCTTCATAGATGCTTGGACTGTGTTAGTGAACTTGTCTGGATTTTTTCAGTGTTTAAAATCGTCCCCAGATCAGTATGCATTTCAGTGTTTGGTGTTAATCTGTAGCTGGAGAATACAGTAGAGGTAAAGTAGTCATTGAATGTCAACTAAGCAGGATTGTTTTAAGGCTTCATAGTATATTCAGTTTCTGGCATCCTATATGAGACAAACTATGCTGTCAATTGAAACAGTGTTGGTTTTTTTCTTTGTGACTGCCTTTTTTACTAACTATTTCTGCAAAGCTGCTGTTAGATGGTAAAAGTATTTTAGGGCCTGACTAATACACTGTGGCTTAATGAACTGTAAGTGGCATTCAGTAAAGCAGTCCAAAGACTACCTGAATCTGAAAGTAAGAAACAGTTCATAGAATCCAAAATCTCTGTAGAAGAAATGAAAGTGAACTTCATGTTGTGCTAAGGAAATTTACTGTAAATAAAGAGTCCATCTATAGACTATTATAACCTCTTTAACATCTGTTTAAGGTGACCTATTTTTCTCCTAAAGTCCTCCTAATTCAACTGGTAAAATTATGTATTCTGACAATATAATCCTCAAATCTTTGGGTAGACAATGCTGACATGTCTCATTTTGAGCCCATTTAAGACCCGTTAACATGTTTCAGACTACAGTAACCTATTAAATAAATACATCAGGAAAAAGCTTTTACTGGTAATGGTTGTTTTGCTTAGGTGACTATGGCTGTAATGTATTGTGAGTACATCTGGTACTTCAGTGCTTATCAGTGATCTTTTTTCCTTTAGGCGGTTTCCTAGAAACATGATTGCTTGCTGGTCTTGATCTCACAGCTTTGTGAAGACTTCTTCTCTGATAATGTCAAGTTCAGGCTACCCTCCTAACCAAGGAGCATTCAGCACAGAACAGAGTCGTTACCCTACTCACTCTGTCCAGTACACCTTTCCTAGCACCCGACACCAGCAGGTAAGGAGACACGAGGGTTACAAATTTAGCAAGAGTGTAATTCGGGTGTTTGCTATGCCAAATGGGATTTTTTTAATTTTTTTTTTTTTTTTTAAACCAATGAAATACAAGTCAGTCACATCTGAAAACAGTGGAGTTGCAGACCAATATGCCCTGCTGAGGAGCACTGCTGCCAGTGTTCCTTAGGTAGATAGTTGTGGTTTGGTTTGGTTTGCCTTCCTTTTTTCTGCTGAAAGCATTGCATTTTGATTCTTCAAGATTATATATGTATCTGCTTTTTTACTTGGTTTTTGACAGAAAACTGAGTTTTATAATTCTGTGTCTTTATCGCGGGGAATTAATATAAACTTCCTGGTTTTACCATTGGTTTCTCGTAGTTAAATAAATTCACTAGGGATTGTGTTCATAAACTTCTGTTGTAGTTTTGCTTTAATTTATTAATGTTTAGTCATCATAGTAAATTTGTCTAGCGTAAGTGTGGCTGAGTTCATATGCATTGATAGCAATAATTTTCCAAGAATGTGCAAATAATCTGACTATAGTTAGTATATATTTAATGTGAATGCAGTGTTCTGAGTGTAACAAATCCTTTGAGAGACTGGACTCTTGGGGCATTTGTGGGTACTAAATTTTTATGGGGAATTAATCTCCTATTAGGCCCAGGAGCATAAGTAGTGAACCCATAGTCATCTTTTCTCCTTCTATATAAGGAGTATTGTGCTAGATTCTCTGTAAGCTAAATGTAGTGCTTGACAAAATCTGTGTGCAAGGTGGAGAACATGAATCTGAAGTATAAAAACTTGTGTTACACTCTGAATTTTTTCTGAAGCCGCTGTACTAGTGCTTCCAGCTAGCTGTGTTCTGCTAGCCAGAATTGGGATAATGGATTTCTAAGAATCTCCTACTTGATCATTTCTGCTGAGCATTTATTCTGCCATCCTGTGCTCTCTATGACATGGTAGGCTGTGGAGGACTAGCTGTTGGCTTTAGAACAGCTCGGGTTTCCCCCGTTTTAATGTAATTCTTCTGCTACAGATACTTTAAATGTTTTGTTCTACTTACATGTTTGCAAAAGGAAATTCAAGAATTGGAGCTTTTTGGCTTGCTCCGTATTTATTTTTAGATAATTTGTAAAAACAAAATCTTATGGGTAATGACCTATTGCTTCTCTTCGGTTAATGCCAGCTGCATATAATTATTAAAAGCCAGTGGTTGAAGACCCATATATACAAATAAATTGTCTTGTACCTCACTTTGATTATAAATTATATCAGTCAGAAGATGCATTTTGTCTGACTCTTAGTCCTAATTAATAGTGTCTGATATAAAAATGTCTTGAGGTGATAACAGAAGGAATTGCCTCGGGGTTGCTGAAATATAATCTTGTTTTACCACTTTGTAGTTGGATGTGCAAAATTGATTTTAAAGGATATTTTTTGAAAGGATATTCTTCTGCTGCTGACTCATTTGCGTTTTGTTAGAAGTTAATGTTAGGTGGAATTCTTAGCATAAGTATTTAGTCTCTTTTAAAGTTAATTTAAAACTTAGAACTGCCATTTACAAACTTTATTTTTTGAGCTTAAATAAGGCTTTGGTGATCTGGTCTTGGTCTGTATTTAATACCTTTGGAAATGATCATTCCGTGATGCCAGATGCTTTCGATCTTGTTTTTTGTGCCTTAGTTCTTGTTAACATCAGAAGTGTGTTCCATTTAGGAATTTGCAGTTCCCGATTATCGTTCGTCTCACCTGGAAGTCAGTCAGGCAACCCAGCTCTTGCAGCAGCAGCAGCAACAGCAGCAGCAACTTCGGCGTAGGCCTTCCTTGCTTTCTGAATTTCACCCAGGCTCTGACAGGTGAGGATGCTGTTTTTGAAGTATGTGAACATGAATCTTCTATGAGTCTGTGCTTTCTGTAAAGGTAATTTTAGCTTCTGAATAGAAAGGTTTTTGAGTTTCACAGGTTTTGTCTAAGTACTTGACTTTTATTGATCGGTGCTCCATTGTTGTAACAGTGTCGGTCTCATGTGTTTGAGTGTTGTAGCTGTTGTGCAATTCCTCAGTCCCTTTGGCTTAACTAATACATTTGTTTCACAGACAGGAAGTGACAGTCTGCTTTCCTTTTCCCACACCTCCCCTAACAAGCTGTCAGTAAACTTCTGAGAATCCAAGTGCATATTGCAGACTTTTTAATGCTGTTTAGGCTAAAAGTGTGTAAAGTTTGTACCCTAGGATAATTTAATCTTGCTGAGTAGAAGCAATAAGTGCAAGAGTTGTTACAGTGTGAATATTACCTGTCATGTTTCCTAGATTAGGCTTGCTTATTCAACAGATTGTATCTGTGTGGCTGGGCAAGTAAGAAACAACAGAGCTAATTGGGTATTTGAGTTCTAAGAATTTAAAACACTGAATTGTGGCACAAAATGGATTTCTAGGCACAGAGGACTAAATCAGTGTGTGCTGTTTTTGACAAGACGCTTGATAGCTTCATATCATTTGTTCTAAATACCCTTTTTGTCAGTCTTGTATACCATTCCTGTCTCTGTGTAAGTAGATGCAACTGACCTGGGTTCAATAGGTTAACTGAAGGCAAATGTAGTGGACAACTACAGTGAATCATATGTTGTAATTTAGTTTCACATTGGTAATATCTTACTTCTCAGTAAAATGGGTTACTTCACATGGATATTAAGGAATATTCAAATGTACATTAGTATTACTGTAAGGTTGATAGGTTCAAGAAAGTTTTCAGACTGTGTTACGCATTCATTTGACTATATACCTGAAGAATATTGGATATACTCTGAAAACCAAATTTAGAAATTAAAAACCCACTACAGATCAGAATAAGATTAACTGGATTGTAGTAAGTTAGTAAGAATATGCTTCTGTTTAGTTGAGAGGTTACTATATGATTTATGCACCTCAATTCTTTAGCATATTAGTATGCTGATCTACAGTCATAAGGAAGTGTTACTGCTTGTAACAACCTCTTTTTTTCTTGGACTCTTAGTAAGTATATCTGCTAGGAGCAACTTTATATGCTGGATTACTGCTAGCAGTTTATTTTGGCTATAACCGAGGTATCTGGTTCTGAACAAATACCAGTGATGAATGTTATGTAAATACTGGTGTGGCTTAAAATCTCATTAGAATATTCCCAGAAATAACTTGATAATAGTGAAATCTGGGGCTTGCATATTGCCTTCATCTTGTGTCACCAAAATGTCAGTAATGCTCTGTTTTAGTGCTGAGAATCATAGTAGCTTTTAGAGCTCTCAAAACTTCAGTTTATAGCAGAAGTAAATTTCCTCCCGTGTTGTAAATTTGTAAAAGCTTATTCAGTAGTTCTGGCAAAATACAGGAAACTACTGTCATCTCTTCAGTGGCACTTCATAGGAAGATGTTGAAGCATATGAGGTTCTTTTATGGACATCCTGTGCATTGCACTGTAAAGAAGCTAGTGATACTGTTCTTTTGCATTTTTCTGAGAAGGAGGAGTTTTTAAATGACTCATGGATTGAATCAATGACTGTTTCTGTTGTATAGTAGCATTTTAGTAGAGATCAGGTTCCAAATAGGCTCATGGCTCATTTCAAGCATTCTGTGTGTATTTAAAAATTATTTGACTGCAAAAATGAAATAATGGAGCTGTTGTGGCCATCTGTGTTCAGTGGAATATAGTACTATATTTGTCTTATGGATTTTTTTTGTTCATAATTTGAATCAGAGCTTGGATTTGGACAATATCATTGTAGCAGTGGTAAGTTTCTTTGAGGGTTTGTAATGATAGGCATGCATTTAAACAGTGTCTTGTAAGATTCAAGTTACCTTTCTCTTTTTCAATGGATTTTAACTGTTATATTTTTGAAGATCATACTTAAAAACATTTGTCTGCCTTACTGTTTAGAACGATCTTCCCTAAATTGCATCTGTGTATTTGAAAAGGGTTGACGAACACCAAATAAGTTTTCTTTTATGGAAAATGTATATTTTAATAGGTTTTTTTCTTCTGTATATTAGGCCTCAGGAAAGGAGAACTGGATATGAACAGCAATTTCATCCAGGTCCATCTCAGACAGATCATGATTCACTGGAATCTAAGCGACCACGTCTTGAACAAGTCTCTGATTCCCATTTTCAGCGTGTCAGTGCAGCTACTGTCTTGCCTTTAGTACATCCTCTGCAGGAAGGGTTGAGATCTGCAGATATTAAGAAGGTAAAGCCATTTTCTATTATAATGCTGAAGGTGTAACTTCCTATGTTGCCATAAGCGAATAATTTTTTTTTTTGTTAGGTAATTTTTTTATTTGTTTAGGTTCATTCTTTAATCCCAGAAATTTAATTTTACACATTATCACAAACTGTGGTCATAAGTCAGTGTTACTCTTTTATAAAAAGAACAAGAAGATAAGTCTTCCTCAAACACAGTAAAGAGACTGGAGTTCTGAGTTGCCACTACACTCTTAAGTCATTAAAACCTTAGTCACAAAATTATTATAGTATAGTGCATGAAATATTTCTGCTTTTCAACTGAGAGCTGCCATCAAATGCATTCAAGTCCATTTTTTTACTGTAATTAATATTTGTACTGAATGGTCAAAGTACTTGTCTCCGCCCCCTTCCCCTTTTAAGCATTTGAAATGGATCTGCTTATTTACATAACACTAATTATATTTGTCACTGTCTCATTTTGGGTAAACGTAGGACAATCTAGTTTGGTGTGGATATTTTCTATTGTAGGTACTGAATATTGATTAGAGCAATTTGTATAAAGCAGATAAATGTCTCTTAAATGAATATTTAACATCTTCTGTCATGCACGCACACAAGCACACAGCCTCACACACCAAAAAGGTGGTGCATAATGGGTGTGACTTCTGAAGGTGAGCGCTCAAGTCTCTAAACTCAGATCATTTAAAGAAAAAATTCACCGTATGGATTCAAAAGCTAATAGGCAACAGATTTTTAAAGTTGATTACTTGTCTTGCCTTCTCTCTACCATTCCTTTTATCATGTGAATAAACTGCCTGTGAAGTAAAGTGAAATCATGACAGCATGTGAGTAACTTCTTAGTAACTTCCTCTGTTGCATAGCAAAGATAAGATCAAAGCGGGTTGGAGAAACCAAGCTAAGGCATGCAGTGTTAACATGCTTGCATGTAACTGAATTTTTATCCAGGCACTACATACAGAAATCTAATGTCTCAATTTAGAAATACAGCCTAGTATTATCTTGAGGAGAAGTGGCATTCAGACATGTCATCTTTCAGTCAGATTAGCTTGAATGAGGGAGGTATTACTGAGCTAGCGTTTGCCAGCTAGGTAGTCATGCAGCACAATGCTCTGAGGACATAAACAAAGACAAGCTACAACACTGCTGATGTTAGAACATGAAGCATGTTGAAATATGTTGTTTGGAAACAGACAAAAAAACCAAAGGAAAAAAAAAATCAAAGCCAAATGAACAGTCATCTGTCCTTTCTTAAGTCATGTTAAGTTCTCCTGAACTTAACATTTATAAGTTAACACAACTAACTCCAGATGTACTTTATCAGGCTGGTGGTCGTGATTATCTTCAAGAATATCCTCATCAGTATATGTGCAGAGTACTGAGGATTGGTTCTCAAGTAACCCTTCCTTTAAAGATAAAAGATACTGTTTACATTTATGAAGATATATTTTTAAAAGGGAGATGTTTTGATTGTAGTTTGTTTTCCAGGTAAATATTGAAGTGTGCTGTTATTTTTAAAGGTGGATTTGAAATTACAGTATCATGAATGGGTTGTCTGTTAATTCTAAAATATTTAGAGCATTAGTAAACTGAAATATTAAACTTTAACTTAGCTCCTTAACAGCGATATAGATAACTGGAAATTCTTTTTAATTCATGCATGCTAGTTTGGTTACTGAACACTCATTCACATGTTATCAATACGACTTGATTTGTCTCAATCTCTACCACTCCACCCCAACCCCATCTCCTGTCCCCATGAAAGGACCCGGCTTTTGGAGGAAAGCATGAGGGACCATCTTCTCCAATTTCTGGTCAGCCTTGTGGGGAGGACCAAAATGCTTCACCTTCAAAGCTGTCAAAGGAAGAATTGATACAGAGCATGGACCGTGTAGATCGTGAAATTGCGAAAGTCGAACAGCAAATCCTTAAACTGAAGAAAAAGCAAGTAAGCATACCAGACACTTCTGTTGTTATCTGCCAGTGAAAGAGGTGTGGAAAAACTTCATTTGTTGGTGGTGGTGGTGAATTTTTTGATTACATGAACCAAATGAACAAGTTAAAAAGGGAAGGTTATGTATACGATTTTGCTAGAATGTTTAAATAGGTGGGACATCACATAAACGTTTTTTGAAAATAGCTACATAGGAACATCAGCAGCAGATGGCTTTATATTTTAAACTTTTGTTAGATGACTAGTGAAACAAGGGCACTGTGACTGTAATTTCAGCTTTAAAGATGACTGCTGTGTGAGGGGAGGCTATCATCTTTCTTCTTTCGTAGTCTGTGCAAGGGGAGAATCCCTTGCATGTGTCTCTGAAACCAGAGCTTGTACAAAAGTCCCTGGATCTTCTGCTTTCACGAGCGTAAGAGATCCTAACATCTGGAGCTAAAGTCAGCCTTGGGGGAAAGTGTAGTAGGAAGGGTGTGAGTAAACAGAGAGCGGAGAAATAAAGGAGGAAATGTCACTTTTTTTAGTACAGTCCTGGCTATGCTTTGCATCAGAGAACTGCACTTCAGCTATTGGAAGCAAAGGAAATGTTTGCTGGCAGTAGTTGTTGCCTTCCCAGTAGCTGTTGTGGCCAACTAAACCCACCCTTCAATCTAGGCATCTGTTATTCATTGGCAAAAACAAAGTTCTTGTCTCCTTTTCGTTTTATGACTTTCAAAGATCCAGATAGAAGTAGTGCCAGCTTTGTGGGGTTTTTTGTTGGTTTTTTTTAGTGGAAACTGTAGGAAATGAGAGTTACGCTATAGGATTTGTTAACTTGTAGGTCCAGGATAACAAATAGACAACTCTCTGGAGCAGTATGTTTTTAGGGTCTGGAAGCATTTAATTACACCTGAATTTTAATGACCTGTAAAGTGACCTTCAGCAGAAAAACAAAAAAGGATGTCACTGAGTACCTGGCTGTATGTTAATGGTGCTTATCTTCTTGTTTGTTTGTTTACTTTTCCACAAAATCAGCAAGTACTATGCATATCATCTATGAAGGTTCATTTGTGCACATTTGTACTATGATTTAACTTGAAAAAAATTACAAAGTTGCTGTTGCCTGCAATAGCCGAGCCTGTTTATTGTGGCATTCTGCAAAAATTTTAGATTTTGAATTCTTATGCAGCAATATAACACATTCTAGCCAGTGCTGTAAGACAGGATGGATCCCTAGTGTCAGAATTTCTTTGTTGTATATTTGTGGCAGGCATGGATGAAGGGTATGTACAATTAAAAAATGAAGATGTCACTGAACCAGATTTATTTGATGTGAAAGTAAATCACAGCAGTGTAGTAGCTAGGAAAATATTACAGGTTTTTTTGCTTGTTTGGTATTGTAACAATCTTGGAACTTCAATATATGTGGAGTGGTTTATTTCTGTTGTGAAGTCCATTTAGAATGATGTTCTCTATGGATTGTTAGAAGGACTTTTGTACCTTTTTAAAAAATCAAGACTGTAGTAATAATGACACTTGAATATCTACAATGTAGAAAGACACCTCTGTGGATTACTTCCTCTGTGAGAAGGCAGGTTTGGTGTAACTGTTCTCTAAAGTTAATATTTTTGTTTAAATAGTGATAAATTACAATGCGACAGTGGATTTAAATGTCAGGCTGAAACAAGTCTGATTCAATGCAGGTGAGTCTTGCAAACAGTTAATTTGGTTTACCAGTAGTACAAAAAATAGTCTTGTTATCGACGCTGTTTGCATTAAAACCATTTCATTCATTCCTTGTCAGTTAAGAAGAGAAATAACAGGCAGTGCTAACTGTTGATCAGATGCATATTTTATCTCTGGTGACTAATTACTGGTAAGGGTAACATGGTGCGGATGGCTGATTTTCTTTCTTTCGTCTCTTAGCAACAACTTGAAGAAGAAGCTGCTAAGCCTCCAGAGCCAGAGAGGCCTGTCTCCCCTCCTCCAGTGGAACAGAAACACCGCAGTATTGTCCAAATTATTTACGATGAAAATCGGGTAAGCATGATTTTCAGTTGACTAAGTGTAGCTGTGAATCTGACCCAATATGCTAAAATTCATTACGTCTTAATTTACTTCCATGGGGGCTATTTTTGCTTCTCCTGTTTTATTGATTTGCCCACCCCTCTTTTAATATTCATTTACTTCTTTAAATGAAAGACACTTGCATGACATTTTTATTCTTGATCACAGGATCCTCCTGTCTCATAAGCAGTCTAGGGAAACACATCTATGGGTCTTATCCCTAGACCCTTGTGTTGAGGTGGATAGATAAACATGCACACACACACATACATGTGTGTATATATATGTTTGTGTATGTGTAGATAGGTAGATATAAAATAATGCTTCAGAAATTTATCTTGAATTCTCTTTTCCTCACATAAATACTGACAAGCTTGGCTGAAGACCCAACATTTAAATTAGCTGAAGGAGGAGAAAAACTGCATATGTTGTAAGATTCTATGCCTTCTTTTTAAATTCTGACTTCTGGTACTTAAGATTTGGATGAATGAACAGATATGAAGAAGTAGTATATAGGTGAATAGTGAGCTTGTGTTGCATAAGTGGTGAGAAAAGTACAGGAGCTCAATAATGTTGTCAACAGTAGCAAAGTGCTTCCTGCTGTTTTTTTCCCTGGTAGTTTGAGATAAGGGAGTTGGATATCTGCTGGTTTGGAAAGTATTATGATCTTCTGTGAGAGTGCTATATGTTTGCTTAATTTCCCAATTTTATTTTGTAGTTTAGAGGAACAGTTAGCTTCTATTACAATAGACTATTTTTGAAAATATGTAAAAAACTTCAACACAGTACTAGATTTTATACAGTTGAACCGTGTCCCAAGGGTTTCATGCAGCTTGTTCTCCCCTTCCCCCAGTTATCTGTGGAATTTGATGTATTTACTTAATACAGCACATTAGGGCAATTATTACGTTATAAAAACTGATGTAAACAATGTACAGCAATATGTTTATTTCTGGTTACAAACCAGTTTTACTGTTTTAAATCTCTTTCACACTATAATGTAATTAAAAATTATTAAAATCATACAATCACCTTACAAGACTTCCTCAAGCTGAGTTGCATATTGAGTAGTAGGCAAAACTATGTGAATTTGAAGACCTCTTAGCAGGCTGCTATGCAGCTCTTTCTCTGCTAACTCTGGTTACAGGTGGGTTTTACAACAGAATTTTGAACTTGCTATTGCATTTCCCATCCTGTGTATGTGCCAGTAGATAGGGAAACCCATTTTTATGTTGCCTGAGATGGAGTAACATATCAGTGTATAGTCATCTATTAGCTGCTTCTGTCTGTGTAGCTGTTCATATAGTATTCTATACACAAGGAGAATTACCAAGCTTGATGTGTTTGTGAATCGATTTAGCACTTGGTTTGAGTTCTCATATCAGGAATTACATGTACTGTAGAATGGCAATGTTGATGGGGCTTAATGCAGATAGCACATGTGAATACTCACTGTCTTATTTAAAGGGTTATTAAAGATGCATTAAGCCATTTGTGTACATAGCATTTCTTTGGTGTCTTGTCTTCTGCAGTTGTACAACAGGACAGTCCCCTCAGCAGCTTTGCTTTCATCTTCAAACCATGCAGTTTAGGATAATTACTTTTAATATTCAACTACTGTTGGCTAAAATTTGGTTAAAGTAATAGGGCTAGAGTTCAGTTTTAAATGTTTTGAGACCAGAAGAGCCATTCTACCAGGGTAATACTATAATATTTCCTTGATATATAATTATTTTGTATAGCTGTGAGTTCCAAAAAATTTCTCAAGATTGAAATCACATGGAAAGAGGTTAGAACTTAGCAGAACGCTTTCTAATAATAACCGCTTTATGGATTAGTTTCTCCTATATTTTTCTTTGCAGATGTCTTAGGGCTAGCACATACAGCTGTTGGGGGGGGGGAAGCAAATTTGAACTAGTATGTTGGATCATTTTAGATAGCTTTGTCTTCTGACAAGGGGCTTTGGAAGATCATAAAGGCTTGAAATGAATTTGTGAAAGCCAACTGGCTTATTCAGTGCTGCCTGCTTTAGGGTCAGAATTATTCTCGGGTCTTCACCTACTGTGGGGGAAGGAGGACCTTTTACCTCTGTGTGTGTGTGTTTGTACACACTGATGCACACTCCCAGACTTGGCAATTGGAGAGTTTTAGTCTCTTAATTCCGTTTTTCAATGCTAGCTATGCTTTGTTTTACTGGACACCTTTCTTCATCTTAATTATTATTTGCTGTATTATTTATTAAATGTATGGTCTTTTTGAACTGCAGAGGTCAGTTTCTCCTTTTATGCTCTATTGGCTTCCAAACATGGAGATCAGAGTAGAAACAGCACAATTCAAGTACAGGTTTCTTGATTTGCTGAGGCAACATTGTAGAAGTAGTTTAAGAAGGATATAGCATGGTCAGACAGCGGTTTAGCAGCTAGCTTAAGTGAAAGAGTTCAGATACACTTTTGACACTAACTTCAGATGATTTACTTAGACTATACCAAAAAATCTTACTTGCAGAAAAAAGCAGAAGAAGCTCACAAGATTTTTGAAGGTCTTGGTCCAAAAGTTGAACTGGTAAGTTGTGGGTTTGGGTTTTTTTTTCTGTTCTTTTTTCTGTATTGTGAGTTGTTGTAATTCTATTGTGGTAAACAGATGTAGTTCTGTATTAATGTATAAAATAAGTGTGTGTTTAAATGCACTGGTGAATTGGGGCTTGAGTGAACTGATTGGCTGCATAAGTGTAATTTTTAAAATAGTTTTGAATCTATTTTAGAGAACAGTTTGAAATATGAAAAAAATGAAACACTGTTATATACGTAAGTAGTTACAATAATTTTAAGTAATGAAATACATGCTTTGTGTTGAGTATCTTCTGGTCCCTTCAGATTGCTGCATCTCAGATTGAGTGCACTGTTGGCAGAATACTAAAATATTGTTAAATGTATTGCATATACTTTTAGAATTACATGCATTGAAAAGTACTAAGCATTCCTTTCTAATCTAAAATTGTAGCCACTTTACAACCAACCATCAGACACAAAGGTCTACCATGAAAACATCAAAACGTAAGTGCTTTAATATCTTGTCATTGTGCCATTTAAGGGACCTAGACTGAAACATTTGCTCAGATTTTTCATTGCTGTGATTTCCAAACAGAATGTGTGTACTTTAACCATAATTAAAAGCTTTCAGTCCATGTAACTTTCCAATTTCTATGTTGTAGAACAGTGCTGCAAGACACGAGTTATATATACACTGAAGGCAGACAGAAACCATAACTTTTCATCTTAACTTAAAGACAAAAATAAATCATAAAACTTAAGTTGGTAACGCTTGTGTTTTTCAAAGTCTAAAATACCAGATTTGACCTAGATATGTCTAGTCAACTTTTCCTGAATGTACTGTTCAAAGGAGTGTTTTAAAAGTTAGCGCTGTCAGTAAACTGTAGGAGGAGTCCTGAATTTTTTTTTTTAATTATCTATTTATTTATTGACTTAACCATGTACTTATTTTTTGTCATGGGCTATGAGCAAAGTTATTGCATGCTCACTTACTTGTTATTTAGGGCAAACCAAATTCAGTGATCTGAAATAAACTGGTTGTCTCCTCCTGGAAGAAACGTGGATTTTGAGGAAAATAATTGTTTCTTTTTTTAATATAGAACTTTTTTCTCAAATTTGTATGAGCTATGTTTTTTTAGTTCACTGAAGCAAATATTGTTTATAAATTGAAATAAAATTTAATAGATTCATGTTTAAATGTGTTTAATTAAGTTTATTTGTACTCAAAATTAAATGTCCATGAAAGAGACCTTCTCCATGGTGTTTTTTTGTTGCATCTGATTACTTTGAATGTCTTGGTTCTTCAAAGATGATGGTGAACTCATTTCTCTACAGAAAGTCATTAATAATGTAGAACAAAATCTTAGTTTTTACCTATCTGTGTCAAACCAATATTGATCTCACTCTGTAGCAATATTATAAAATACCAAAATAGTGTTTACTCCATTGCAACAAAAATCAGCTTATTTTGAAAAGATGTATTGCTACTAGACTTTGGTGAAAATAATTGAGAAATTTTAACTGTCACAAAAGTGTGTATTTCTTGCAAACCCTCCTTGAGGAAATCCCACCCTATTATAACTATGTACAGCAAGGCCTTTTCATGGCTTCTCTAGAATGGTAACTGAGAAGAAAATACTTAGTTTCATGTCTCGCTTTGAAACTCAAATACTGGTGGTTTTGAGACAAACTTTACTGCTGTGGCATGATTATCCCAGTTAAAATTTGTTGAAGAACATTACTTTCTTCATAAGATTTGTTTATTCATAACCAATTTCTGTACTACCAGTTTTTACAAAAGAAGACATGAATTGTCAGTTTCAGGTATGAAGAAATGCATAGTGAGTTATGCGCATATTACTAAGCGCTACTAAGTTTTACTACCATTTTGTAACTATAGAAAAAATCCTACAGATGGCTGTCCTTTAAAAACTTCTCTTAAAAAAAAAGTAATTCTTGCTCTACTCCTTCAAATGTGGCTGGATAGCAGTTCCAAAATACTTATTTTTTTCAGTAATATATTGTAAAACTCTTAACTTCAGGGTTGAATTACAAAGATTTCCTCCCCCCACCCCCCAAAGCATAACATCTTAAGCCAAATTTATTCATTTTAGCATATTATCTCTATCGTGGTGAAGGAGAGCACCTAGCTTGAAATTGGAAGCTTTTGTGTCTCAATTGCTTATTCCAGCCATCTTCAAGAATCTTCTCTCTGATAAAATACAGTATTAATTAGATGATTGTTTCATCAGGAATTTTCCCTCTGTTTTCTACCTCTGAAAATATTTTTCATAATGATGATCTGGCATCTAGAATCCATATGGGCTTTGTTGAGTAGTTTTGAAGTGCTTGATTCTCATGTAGTTCACTTTTTCTTTTTCTAATTTTGTTTTCCAGAAATCAGGTGATGAGGAAAAAGCTAATACTATTCTTTAAAAGAAGAAATCACGCAAGAAAACAACGGGTAATACTACCATGTTTTTTTAAAAAGAGCACATGATTGGTTTTCTGTCTGGATCCTTGACTTGTGTTCCCAACTGTGTCATGTAAATCCTATTGATCATAAAAATAAGATCTTAAGCTAAAATTCAGTTGATTTATTGGAAAATAAACTGCAGGTTTATAACTGTGGCTTGTTGATTATTTGGCTGAAAACCATTTAAAGTACAATAAGGAAAGAGCCTTTTTTCTTTCCTTTTCTTTAAGTGTATGAATGGAAGAGAAAACTCTCTAAATGTATGTCATGCTTTGCCTCTCTCTCTGAACTTCTTTTCTTGTATAGTAGCTGTAGTATCTGAAAGAAAATGGGGCAGATCTCTAATTTTTGAAGTTTGACATCATTTTTAATCAAAATTGCATATGTTGAATACCAGTATTAATTGACTTAATGCTTTCTTTTGCATGCTGTTGTAGCAAGTGGCATACAAAGTCAAAAGGCTCTTTTTGGTGGTGTCTGAAAGATCATTTTTATTATTAAGAACAGCAGAAGGTTATGCATCAAATGGGAAGATTCCACCATGAAAATGTAATGAAGTATTTTTCTTCTTGCGGTCCTAGTTGTTTTTTATGTAGGAGCAGCTCCCTACATATTGCTGAGACTGAGGACATTGCAATTGTTCCCCCCATTCTGTGAATTAAAAATTTAAAATAAAATAAATAAAAGTAAAAAAATTAAACCAACTGCACTAATTAGAAGCCTGGTACCAGAAGATGTGAGATTTCTGGAAGGCAGTAATAACAGTTACCAAATACCATTGTGATGTGTAAAGCAAAGAAATAGAGTGTAATGTTAAAAATCTACATTTTTATATCCATTTTCTCACCTTCTCTCCACTGAAAATTTGGTATATGTCATATATATAAAGTGGAAGCCACTGGGGCAGGGAAAATATGTCTGTTCATTCCGGGACCTCACCCATGTTATGTGTACCGATCACTTAGTGTATTTTTGGTTAGTTCAAGGTTTACTTTTGGAATTTAACAGGAACAGAAAATCTGTCAACGTTATGATCAACTGATGGAGGCATGGGAGAAAAAAGTTGACAGGATAGAAAATAATCCACGCAGGAAAGCTAAGGAGAGTAAAACAAGAGAGTACTATGAAAAACAATTTCCAGAAATCCGGAAGCAAAGAGAACAGCAAGAACGATTCCAAAGGTATTACCGTGGTTTTGAAATATTCCTACAAAATATCTCTTAGGTCTTAAGTTTTAAAGTTATTTATAATAAGATTAGTTCAGCTTAATGGTTAAGTTTTATGTTCATCACTTTATTCCTTAAAAAAGAGTATTAGTGTATCATACAGTATTAAGTAAAACGTCTTTTCCTTTGTTCACTGTGTTTTGTGGGATTGAGCTCAAGTTTCACTTTGCATCCTAAGGCTCTTCATGACTGTCCTTCTTGTATATCCACTGTCTTATGTCTGGCCCTTGCCTGTCCCTCCCTATCAGCTTTGTCAGCAATGCTAGCCTCATCAGTTTGGTGGCCTCTTGGGCTGCTGTAGTGATGTCCAAATTGTTCTTTTCCTATCACCCTTTTTAGATCTGCCATCAAAACCCATGTTTTCCAAAAGAAATACAGAAAAAGGGCTAATTAGCAAAGGCTAGTTAGGTTCTGGTGCTCGGTGGGACTATAGGAGTTAAGCTGCTCAAATGCACAAAGAGGTTTGTGGAGTTGGTCTTAAGATAATTGGAGCATCAGCTTCACGTGAGCCTGTTCATTTTGAGCCTATACCCCAATTTATACTTAGTATTTTTCTGTCACTGGGTGGCTGTGTTACTCCTATGTTTCATGATCCCTCTATTCATTAGCCTACACGCTCAAAAATAATTTGGCTTCTTTAATTAACAATTTGAGTGATCTTTTGTTGTACTTGCCATGTAATTTTATTCCAGACATTTTTGCTTTTTGAAGTATGCAAGCTATGACAATTAAGTCCCTATTATTTAATTTTAATCTATCAGACATTTGTTAAATGGAAACTGTACAAAGAGTCTTAAAAGGAATGAAGTGCAATTCATTTGAGAGTTCCCTTTATCTATGGTTCTGTAGGTAGTACTTTAAATTAGAATTAGGTCAAGTTTGATTCAGTTGTGTTGAAGTCTGTTTATCTAATGTTTGAAATCATTTTAATACACCTTTGAGAGCTCAAGCCCAATAAAGATGTCATCTCATTTTCTCTTCTAACCGTCTGTGTAAATCACCTTACGTCATAAAACATAGGAAAAGCAGATAGTTTGTGATATATCATGAAGGCTGCAAGATTTAGCTTTGTGGAATTGAGAAGAGAGGAAAAGGAAGTAAACTGTTAGAATGGAAACAGAACTCCTATCTATAAGAAGCTTTTACTTTAAGAATCTATCACATCTTTAATTGCAAACTACTTGGGAAGGCGCCATGTCTACATTTTATTTATGTTCTCTAATGTAATGGCTAACTGTCTATAGCTGTGTTTATAATACTATTGTGTAAATACTAAGGGGCTTTTTTGTCAGATTTTGTGCAAATTTATTAGTTCAGTGAAATCTTTGAGCAAATGAAGATGTTTTGTCTCTCTATCAGTGACTTTTATCTCTGAAATGCTTTTTGACCCACATCCTGTAATATATTATTATGATGTTCTTAAGTGTAAAGATAGCTAGCTGGAAAAATTCTTGCAAATTACGGCTCTCCCCTTCAATTCAAAAGTTGAAAATTTTCCTTTGTCATAATGAATCACAGTGCGTATTAGTAACTTGGCCAAATTGATGAAAGGCAAATGTAGTGTGCTTTTTTCTTTCTTTTTTTTTTTTTTTTTAAAAAAAGCTGTCTTTCACAGTCTATCAGTTGTACTAATTAAGGTGATGATTTCTGTGCCACTGATGAACATTTCTCATGCTCGGCAGAAGCATATTAATGTATCTAAAACACCTACTTGCAATGGAATCAGTGGTAACACTCCTTTTTTGATGTTGACTCTAGCATGCCCTTCTTGCTGAGCTTTGCAAGTTCACCTGTAAAACTGAGTAGTTGCTTGAAATTGCAGTACATGAACAGAGTTTGTACTCTGAGACTACTTAAAGAAAGAACAGCCTTAACTGATTTGGGAGACTGCTAACAGTATTTTAAGGAATTTTGAAGGTTGTCACTGTTGTGTGCAAAATCTGAAAATATAGCTGTTTTCCACTTTATCCTTACTAATTCTGTTTTGCCCTAATTCTAGAGTTGGTCAAAGAGGGGCTGGACTTTCAGCAACTATTGCTAGAAGTGAACATGAGATTTCTGAAATCATTGATGGACTTTCCGAGCAGGAGGTGAGGCTATTGTCTGTACTTTGCTATAGAAGCACAGCAAATGACTCAATATCCTTTTATTGGCAGTGAAAGGTCTCTTTTAGAGGGTTTGTTTTTTTGATAAGAGAAATCTTTTGGGGCTGGTTTGAGAGAATCTGTGAAGTTTGGCTTGAAACAGGTCTTACAAATAGTTTTCTTTTTAAGGGTTATGCTTCTTAACTGTATCTGTCCTAGATTTTTCTCCTGTGTCTGTTCATTGCAGGCTTGCTACAACCTAGTTTTTATACAGCTTTAACAAACATGTGAGAACTCTTCCTTTCTGAAACCCTACACCATTTTAGTTTTTCATCGTTTGCAACACTACTTTCTTTAGCTGACTGTGTAAATGTTCATTGGGATAGTGACAACTTCTAGAAGAGTTAAGAAGTGGACAAAAAGAAGTTTCAAGCTAGTTGTGAATGTATACGGTGGTGGAGCTTTAAAGAGTTGTGTAATTCAAGAACTGTAAATATTAGTAGCAACTTTTTGTATTATTTACTTTTTTCTTTTATTCTTTGCCTGTAGAATAATGAAAAACAAATGCGTCAGCTCTCTGTCATTCCTCCCATGATGTTTGATGCAGAACAAAGACGAGTGAAGTTTATTAATATGAATGGTCTGATGGAGGATCCCATGAAAGTTTATAAAGACAGACAGTTCATGAATGTCTGGACCGACCATGAGAAAGAGATTTTTAAGGAAAAGTAATGGCCTTTCTTATCTTTTATTTTTACGTTGCAAATGACAGTTAAATACCTAACCCCACAGTAAACATCAGTTAAATTGGGAATGCTGAAGCTTTTGTTCAATAGTATTTGATAATGTTCTTAGTTGTATGAATGAAACATTGCAAAAATTTTAGACTTCTCCACTTATTTTTCAACTGAGTAGGCTCACGTGTATTTAGTCCTTAGGTAAGAAATTCTCTTGAAAGTACTTTAGTTCTGTGATAAGATTAAAATGAGAAGAGTAGGTATATGATCTCATTATATCAGCTAATAGCTAATTTTAAGTGCTTAGTTCTAAACTTGCACAATTTGAAAACAGCTTTTTAGACTAATTTCAGTTGTGTAAATCAAAGGCTTGCTGATGGAACAGATTGTTTGGAAGACTGCTTTTCTTATTTGATCATGAATTATGTTGTTAAACTTAAATAATTTCTGATTTACAAAAGGTTTGTCCAACATCCCAAGAACTTTGGTCTAATTGCTTCCTACCTGGAACGAAAGGTAAGACCTTTTTTAATATAAGTAGAGCCTAGGGTGGGATCCCTAACTTTCCAAATGTAAGTCATTTATCCCAGCATAATTTTCTTTTCCTGGAAAAAATTTTAAGTCCAAAAAAAGTTACTGCTTTGACAGGATTTTATAATTCTTGACCAGTAACACAATCAGTGCATGCAAACATCTAACAGAAGTTAGTGAAATGATACTATTGACAACAATAAAAGAAAATGGCACTTCATTTAGTTTTGATCTTATTTTCTTTTTGAAGCAGGTAAGCTTCTTTAACTATCTCACTGCTTAGATAAGGACATAATTGGCTCTGGTGAGCCGCCATGCTAACTGTAAGAAATCTTGCCACCACCTTTCAAGTCAGTGGGATCCTACTGCTGGCTGAATTAGTCTTTAGAACTAATTTTAGTCTTTAGAACTGGTTTTGCAGAACTGATGTAGGAAGTAATGGAGAATTAGGATTTGTTAGGACTTACAACAGAATCTGCAATACGTATGACTATTATGATAAATAGAAGCTTTCAGACTTGCAAATTGTCTAGTATAGATTAAATCATGCAGATTGAAGTAGCTGAGGGATATTATAAATACATGAGACTTGCGTTTAACACTATAATTTTATGCATAGTTATATTGTTATATTTGTGTGTGAATTCATTTCCCTGCTGAGCAAACAATTCTAATAGATTTTTATTTTAGTCTAGGGGCTGAATAGTTTTAAGCGTTGAGAGAAATTAAAAACTAAACCCGTATTTTTTTATAGGAGTAAAACCTAATTTTTTTTTTTTTTGCTTTTTTACTTTAGAATGTTCCTGACTGTGTATTATATTATTATTTGACCAAGAAAAATGAAAATTATAAAGCCCTTGTGCGAAGGAATTATGGTAAACGCAGAGGAAGAAACCAGGTATCTCAAATTTATTCATCACTTGGATATTGTTATTTTATTGGTTCACATTTACAACTCTCTTACTATCCGTTATAGCAAGTATATTGTATGGATGGGGGAGGGGGAAAGAAAAGATAATTATTTTTCCTTTACTGCATTTTTGTCCTTTTTAAATTTAAGTAATCCTGACCTCAAGGGTGTTCTTGGTTAGTTTGTGTTTAATTCTGTGGAGGATCATCTTCCTTTGCACATTTGTGACTGTTTTTTTTAATATGGACAATTCATTTTATTTTAGAACCCTGCCATAGACACTGAAGTTGAATCCATTATTAAATCCTCTGTTGGAGCCAACAGAAATTAGGTTTACCATGTGACTTGCAGTGGAAATTATATAATCACTTCATAATGTCAATGTTTGTCAAAAAGCAGAAATTAATAGTGATCTTTATTTAGTGGTCAGGCTCAAAGTCAAACTGGAACTTCATAGCAAGAGGAAAGAGATTAATTTAATGCGTGCAAATAAAAAATTCTGCTGATTCAGGAAGTATTCTTTTGGAAGTTTTTGGAGGGGAAAAGAACAGCATATTATGTAGAAAGAGCATATAAATACATTTGCTAGGCTACTAGGGTTAATGTGAATATTAGAAAAAAAAAAAATAATTAAGAAACTTTGGACTTTTTTTTTTCTTAACCAAAGCAGGACGAGTGCTGTGTATTCACTGAACATGTTCCCTGTTCTTCCCATTCTGATTTCCCCTTGCATCTATCAGGTATTTAGGAAATACTGAAAATAGAATGAAAGCTATGTCAGTGACAAGGTTAGGGAAGAAGGTCATATATGAAATAAAGTACATGAACAGAGTGCTAGATGTAACAACGAAGCCTGCAGATATTTTGAGTTTTTATCCTTAAAATGAATTTAACAGCTGGAAACTGGTATAGATGTGATGTGCTGAAGAAATACCTAGTGCTTTGTTGGAACTGAAGCTTGGTGGGGGCAGGAGGGGAGGGTCCTCTCAAATTCAGGTTTTTAGAAATCCACGACCTTAAAATCTGAGGAGTTGTGGGTTATTGGATTTAGTCATATCTCAGCAGCGATACTAAAGAGAAAATTGTTGAGACTTTGAGGTATTGTGACTGCACAAATCTGTACTGAACTGCAAAACGGCGAATTAAGTAAATATTACACTTCAGGGTACGTGAATCCTCCTTTCAAATAATGTAAGTTTTCTGAGAGTCCCAGTAAATGTAAATTTTTTTTTTTTTTTTTTTTTATAAAAGAAAATTGCTGCGAACAGCTTCAGCTGATAAATTGATCCTGTTCACTGGAAACAGTCATCATGTTGTGCTTCTATGGTGCTGTTGTACTTTAAACCTTTTAAATTACGGTCTGGTGTTCTAAGAGAAGAGATCATATCACAGAAGACTTACTTGTCTATACCCCACAAATTATGGATTGCTTGGGATAATGTCATTTTCATTATGCGCAGGATTTACTTAGAGTGTCTGCTCTGACTAGTTGTGAACTGCTGTGATGGGAGAAAATACTGGAATTAGCTGTATTTTGCCAGAACTTCTGTTAGACTTTCTAAGCCTAATAATGCTTTTTAATAGGAAAAGTGTATTGTTGTGAGAGTAGTGATGGTGAAAGATTCCGATTAGAGTATGGACGTATGGCAAATACAAAGAAGATGGAAATAAACAAGATTGTTCAAAATGTAGACAATTGCTGTGGACACTAAACACAGATAAAGCTGCTGTTTTAAGTGGCTCAGTTTCATATTCCATTATAAAACGAGATTGGTGTGATCATAGTAAATGTACACGTGTTGAGCAATATCTTTGCTGTATGCTGTTCTTCTGCAGCTGTTCTAAGAAGTGAGGAGACAGAACTGGCTCAAGCTGTAATGCAATGTAACTAAGTTTTGAGATATTCAGAAGATCATAACTGTATATTTAAATGTCTGTCAACATTGTTAAACTTTAGAATATTGGAACTGGTAGAATTCAAAATTTGGATGGATTTCTCAATCCATAAATTGTTTGCTTTCCTTGGATAATGCATATAAACTAGAAAGATTTTAATTGCAATCCTGTACACAAGGGCATAGATTTGTGAACTTGGCTCACTATAAAAGGAAACCCAAGGTGCTCTGCCTGACTTTATAACTGCTCCTGTGAATGCTGATTTATGTGTGAATAACTAAATACCTGAGTTGGAACACTGAAGCTGCTGTCGTTGTTCGTTCAGCTCAAATTATTTGCTCTTTGAATTTTAGCAGAGTTGTAGGTCTTACTTGGTAGTAGTTGGTCTACATTAAGTACTACAGCAGATCACTAAACTTTGGGCAACTGCTAGACAGGCTTAATGTGTGCTCTGTTAAGGATGCAGATAAGTGTCAGACTTTACAGATCTGAAGAATGTTGAGGTATACTTGCAAACTCAAGGAAATACTCTAAACATTCTAAATGGGAAATTTTACCATTTCTGGAAGTTTAAATTCAAAAGTATTGTAGTTAGCATGTTTAGTAATGCTGTAGGAAGGTATTACATGGTACCAAAAACTGTATTTATGTATCTTAATTTTATTAATGATTAATCAGCAACATTTGTAACAGCTACTAAAAAAGAACTTGAGAGTGTTGAACTGCCTTGCTTGCCAGAACTTTTATCTTACGGTTGCAGAATGCAGTTCATCCCCCTTCTCCCTCCTGCGTCCCGGCTTTGTTTGAAGCTGATATTTTTCATATCACTGAGTAGCAACCTGAAACTTCCTTGCTGACTGGCAAACACAAGTCGTGTAAGATTTATGATGTGCTCCAAGATGTGCTCATGCCAATAACAGGTGCTTCAGCTTAAACTCTTAATAGTTCATACAGTTTTGTAAATTAGAAGGCAAGCAAGTGGAATATTTCAGTGGAGAAGATATCAATCATGGTAATGATGTTGAAATCCTTCAGAGAATGTAGTGAGTACAACTTGACTCAAGTTTCAGTGTGGGGACTTTTACTTTAGAGAAGCTGCACGCTAGATTAAGACGTGTCAAGTTAAGAGATGTAAGTCTTATTAAATTCTGATACCTTTTTGTCCGCAGATAGGTCTAGAAAGGACTTTTTATAAAATGCTGCCTAAACCATTCCAGAACGCTCACAGAGGCAACTAAACGAGTGCGTCTTAAACCAAATGTGATTTTTCAAATGAAGAGCAAGTTTTTAACATGGTATCGGAAGAAAGCATGGCTATATGATGCTTTTGCATAGATTATAGAGAATTCCTTGAATAACTCGCTGAAACAAGATTCTTTCTGAGTAGTTTTTCATTGAAATTTGGTAGCAAAGCGGTAGTCGGTAAGGGGTGCGTTTCTGTGGTCTGGCTGCCCGGTCAGCACAAACGCATGTCTGTGGATCAAGCCGTGTGCCTTTGCAGCAGGTGGTACAGTCCAGTGATCTGACTAGACAGAAATTTGCTGTATGTCTGTGACGGCCAATCAAGCCGAGCTCGGTGGGGATTACCTCTGGTGACTCCGGTGAGATTAGAAGGTTGTATGTGAGATGGGCAACTCTGCTGTAGGCAGCTTAAGTGGCAGAATGACACAATTTCCTGGAATAAACACGTTGCTGGGTCAGGCAGCCTCTGCTGAAGAGCTATGTGATGTCGGTGCTGGTGTGGGTTTTGTCCTTTTGAATCGTACCCTGAGTTAAAGCCCGTCCCCTTGCCTGGATAGTAAAAGTTTTAATCAACAGATGAATGTGCAGGTACGTCGCTGACCGAGGCTTCAACTGTTTTAAGGTTTGTGTTTAACCTGCACTTGACCTATTGGTTATGCATGTTAAATAAATTCACTGTGAAATAGAGAACCCTGTTATTTACAAAGTGTTACGTTAAGTTAGCCAGGCAAAAAGAACAGAGGATTTTCAGCAACTGTTTTGTAAATAGATTATATGTAAAATACAGATTTTTTTTATTATTATTATTTTTTTCTTTTCTTCTGAAGATGCAGCTTTTAACTCCTTGCTTTTGAGGCCAATCTATCTAGCACGATGGAAGTAATTTATCTTAGCATGTCTCTTGACATCTTGGTTGAAGGAAATTTTTGCATAACCAAGTAATGCCAGCATCTTAAATGCTAATAATTTGCAGCAAGATGATAGGGGTTAGTGTTTGGGTTTTCTGCTCCAGTTCACTTTATTAACATGTCAAAAACAAGTCCTTTTTGTGACTATTTCCAGCCTCAGTTTTGTTAGTGAAACAGTGACACCTGCTGCTACACTTACAGGAAGGTTGGTTCCTCTGTGAAAAAGAAAAGCCTATTTTGAGGAATTTTTTGGTGGACTGTAAAATCTGAGATAATGAAATCCTAGAACAGCAACCTTGTAGTTCTCTGCCCTTGTCTTTCCCTGAATTGCCAAGTGTACTTTGGGTATTTGTTTGAAATGTAGCTTTATGTATGACATGTATTTTGCTCTTTGAAGTTGACTTGCAGAGTCTAATGCCCAGTAAGGGACAAGTCAGTTCTGCACACAGCGAATTTGAGAGGAGAGCATCTGGGTGTTGCAGTTCTTCTGAAGGGGCGACTCCATTGACGATTAATGGAGGTGGTTTGTTTAACCCATTCAAGCCTCCTCAGTGTAAACTCCTGTGAATGGTTCCCTCTGTGTGGCCATATCTGACTCCCTACCCTCTCTTACGTTCTGTAGTTTCTTATGAAAACCTATTTAAGGCGGAATTTAAACTGTAATCATGCATTTTAAATGAATTTATGTATTGTCTGAGAGGAAGAAGAGCTCTTTCCTCCTCCTCCTTCTCCCCTCGCCTTTAACTGGAGTCCTGCTTACCATAACCTCGACAGCAGCCTCAGGCTTTCTTTTCTCATTCTTGTTGTATGGTGCCTGGTACAGAAAGCTTGGATTTTTCTGTGGCACTCAGAAGATCACCTTGTTACAGATACTGTTCAGTGTGAATGGGCAATATGGATTAAGCTCTAGATGCTTGATGTGGGTTACTGACTTTTGAGGTCCATCAGGAGAATTCATTCATTTGCTGTTTGCTTCATGTAAGGGTTCTGGGAATTTGGGGCGTGGGTTACATGGTTTATTTAGTGGTAGCCAACTACTGCTTGGTATTTTAGCCTGGAGAGAAAGGAATTTGCAGGTGAGCTACGGAAATAGAAATGCAGCAGTGTTGGAAAGTGAGATGTTGTGTCCCTGTGTCCAGATACATGATTGTGGATGGCAAAATGCAGTATTTAGGCTCCTAAATATATTTAGGGAGGATAACAACACTAAAACTTAGGGAAGTCTTTTCTGTAGCCACATTTGATAGATCTTTCCTAATATTTTTCTTTTTTCTCCTGTATGAGCAGTGTCATTTTTCTAATGCTTTCTTAAAACGTCACAGAATATTTGACTTGTGTAATGTTAGGCCACCTCTAACAGCAAAGTCAGACAGGGAATGCCAAGGCTACGTTTTTTTGTGTGTGTGTGATAAGGAATAGCAAAAACAATGCCACAAATTTTTCTTACATCTTTTAGAATTTTTTTTTTTTAAGGTTTTTTTTTTGTGGGGGTGGGGGGAGGGGGGAAGCAGCTCTAAGGGACCATGCTGGTAATTCTATGTGATCACATTAAGTAACAGAAATTTCTTCCATTAATTCCTGTTTGAAGCAGATCGTATCTTCTGGAAAGTTTAAATCAAATTTATGTGCTTTCTAAAATGCGATACCCTTGCGCATGGTACTCATCTGGATTGCTTTGAAAGATAAGGAGCGAGAGTCCCTTAACAGCGAATGTGTAAATAGTATTTTGTGCTGTTTTCCTTAGGATAATAGTGGGTAATGGTAATTACTTTGTCGTTAGTCAGTGCTTAATGTGCTTGTAAAACTATCATCTCGATAAAGACTATAGTTTAAAAAAAAAAAAAAATCTAGGCTATACTTTTCCTTCTGTAAATTTACCAGAAATGTAAGTCTAAAATTCCTCACCCAATTTTTTGAACAATTACATTTCTTAATTAAATGACAGTTTTGAGAAGGTGGCTTAGAGTTGGTCAGAATTTTCTTGCTACAAGATCTTCTGCTTCCAAGTTGTAAGCTATCATGTTTCACTATTTTAAAATGGACAACGTTAAAAATAAAATTTGAGAGGCGCAACACCATTACTACGCAAGATGTTGGTCAGAACCTCTCTAAGAACTTTAAAAACATAACTGTTCATGTTTAGTGAGGCATACAATAGCACATGTATTTGTTAACACGTGTACGTGGACGTTATCACCACTGTGCTCACGCTGCAAAAGAAGCCTGTACTTCAGTGGAATTTGTAAGACAAAATACCACATCTGAACGGGGCAGCTGACCAGAAGAAACATAAGAGAAAATAAATTGAGAGGTACTGAGATTCTATAGCCAGTATATAGAAATTGCACGTTCTGTGGGAAAGGGGACTTCTGAAGTCTGGGAGATAATGCCTGGAACATCATGTTCATTATGATTTCAGGGTGCAGATAGGTGTAACAGTTTTTGGCAGAGGCGTTTTACCGTTATGTTGATCAGCGTGTAGTGACTGTAACTTAATATATTATTATCAAGTGGGAGGTAAGGCAGCATCAGTGTTTGTGCTGCTCTGAGTACAAGTTGCTGCACCTTTGTGTGACCAAGTTGTTATAATATGTAAATCCCATTTCATTTCAGCAACAAATTGCCCGTCCTTCTCAAGAAGAAAAGGTAGAAGAAAAGGTAGAAGAAGAAAAAGCAGAAAAAGCAGAGAAAAAAGAGGAGGAAAAGAAAGATGAGGAGGAAAAGGATGAGAAGGAGGAATCTAAGTAAGTATATGTACTGAAAATGCATTAATTCACCCTAGATTGCAGCTTTTTGCAAAGATCAGAACAGGATTCACGTTAGCCTGACAGTGAAATCTGGACTGAACACTGTTCCTATTTAGGTTAGGTTTTGTGCATTAAACAATTTTTTTGGACATATGAATTACTCTGTCTTGCTGAACTAATCAGACTGGTGGAAAAAGCCATGGGATTATTTCTTTTTGCACATGTAATAATTTTCATATCTTGTTGGTTTGGGCTTTTTTTTCCATGTGTTCTATCGCAGTGTTCGTATTTTCTTTGAAGTTGATAATATCGTGTATTTATGTTATTCTCTAGCAACTCTAAGTTGTGGGCAGTAAGTGAATTCTGTTTCACTGAAGGCGTCTTTTGGGTTTGTGGAGTTTTTGTGGTGTGGGGTTTGGTTTTTTGGTTTGGTGGGTTTTTTTACATTGATGTTTGGGAGTATCTGCCCATAATGGCTATCTGAATGTGACTGACTTCTATTTTAACTACTCCCAGAGAGAATACCAAAGAAAAGGACAAAACTGAAGTTGCACCAGAGGAAACAGAGGAAAGGGAGCAGGCCACTCCTAGGGGCCGAAAAACTGCCAATAGTCAAGGTCGTCGTAAGGGCAGAATCACCAGATCAATGACAAATGAAGCTGCACAAGCAAATGCTGCTGCAGCTGCAGCCACTGAAGAACCACCACCGCCTCTTCCACCCCCACCAGAACCTTGTGAGTAGCATTTATAGGACACTCGGGACCCATCTGGTCGTCAGGCTCTTCACTGACATAAGGCTGTTTTCTGTGCATGCAGTGCGTTTTGTATTTTTTTTTTTTCTATTTACTATGACATCTTTATTCTTAGGCCTGCTTATAATTTTGTGACTGTGTGGTACTGTTAAATTTCATGAGTGTAACTTCATGAATAGTGTATGTGTAATCAGATGACTCTGTTAGAACCTTGTGGGGGAAAAAAGGCAGTTCAGCCTTTCTGTAATAACTACATTTTCTCTCTTTGCAGGGTTAATGATGGATCTGTCAAGATTCAAATGCCTTTGACACAGATTGACTTACAGGCTGTAGCTCACAGAGGATATTGTTAAATAAGTAGGCCTGATATTTGAGTACTTTAGGGAGTTTCATAATCTGAAATAGATCCTAGCAAGTTGTTTTTGTTGTTGTTCCAGCATTAGATGGCAAGAGACTTCTTTGAAATAAAATGTTACTTTCTTGGCACGTGGTTAAAAAAAGACTATGCTGTCTCTGACGGCGTTTCTGAAAAGGCTGTTGTGGTGCAGAAATACTAGAATATCTTGTGGCTAGTAAATAATTATCCAGGATGGTGGGGCAGGGTTGTTTTTTTGTTTTGTTTTGTTTTTTTTCTTGCAGTGCTCTGCTGTGGCAAGGTTTGTTGCTCCTAGCTTTTCAACTGGGTAGTTACAGGCAGCTGCTATTCTAGAATTTGTAACAATTCTTTTGTTGCTCAGATATTCTACATATTCTAAAGAACAGAGTAAGTGGGCAAATTAGTTCTCATTTAACTGTAAACATCAGAGACTGTGATAGATATTCTTGCTCAGTTGATATGGTGGGTTTTTGTCAGCAGCTAGACTAAGGCAATAATGGTTTTTGCTTTTGGTTTTTTGTTTTGTTTTTTTTTTCTTTTTTTTTAAACCATTTTTTCCAGGTTTTCTGGAAAATCCAAAATAGCTTTTCAGTGGATCAGATACTTTATAGTGTCCTACTTTTATTGTTTGTTAATAGAAGTTGTTGAAGGGTCCATGCTACATACTGTGCATAATAGCAGATGTTATGAAAAGGAAATGGAGGCTGTTGCAGCTTAATGCCATTCAGGAATTTAAACAGAATGATATCAAATCCAGAGAAGTGAATGAAAATTATTTTGTGTTGAATCATGCTTAGTTTTCTGCTTGTTTTTACTTACTGATTTTTTTTGTTTTCTTTTATTTTTTCTCTGTTTATCTGGTAGGAGACTCAGTTAATACAAGAAAGTAGATTTCTTGATACTCACTAACCAATAAATAACGATTTCAGTCCTTTCCACAGCAGTCAGTGAAATAAGATGGAACTAGCTTATAGCATGTTGGATTGCTGCTTTTAGTAGTTGATGGTAATTATTGGCAGTTTAAATAAAGTTTTAGTGATAAATACATCTAAGTTACTTACAAGTCTTCCTTGACAGATAATTAATTATAGTTTTATAGGCAGAATAGTTTTGAACAGTTTGCTCTGCTGAGATTGTGGTGGTTCCTACTATATCTCTAACTTGGTTTAATGGAGATTAACTACTTCTCACTGACAAGAGCAGCCTTCCCAAGTGACTTGAACAAGCCTTAATGTGAATGGATTAGTTGACCGTGGGATGCATGATTGGTGCCATAGTAGTGAATCCTGGTCTTTTCTCTGATCAGTGTCTTTGTTTCTCTTTCAGCTTCTGCAGAGCCTGTGGAGACATCCCGCTGGACAGAAGAAGAAATGGAAGTTGCTAAGAAAGGTGAACCTTGTAAAGCTTTTGACTTATTTCTGAACACTTGTATTTACAAAATTACAATAATTTACTGAATACGAGAGCTGTGATTTTTTGCAACACTACATTGAATGAATAATTTGAAATTTGCTGGGTTTTTTTCTTAAAAAAAAAAAGCAAACATCTTTAACAGACAGTATCAGTTTTTTGAGACTCATGTTGACTTTTTTCATATGGCCTACTTAGAACTGCTGATGTTGTACTTGGTCCACAGAATTCTGTGAAACAGGTGCGAAGGTGTGTATGTCATATTTAAATTTTCAAAGTAATGTGTTTACAAGTTACAAAAACCCCTTTTGTATAAGACATTCTTTTCATAGTAAAGCTAATGTAGTTTATAACTTGTCTATTCATTTGGCAGATACTGTTACCTGTAAATTCTATGCAAAAAATCAGTATGTTAGCAGAGGTGTTACATATTAGCAACAGCAAAGAGTTAAGTTTGAAGGCTTCATAAGCAGACATTCAGGTTGACACAGCTTTTTTTTGCCCCATAAGTAGTTATCAAATACTTTGTCATAGGGGAGTTCTCTCAAGGACAGCAGTACTTCTCTATCTTACCTTCCCGTAGGCATTGTTGTTCCGTTTGTTTGGGTTTGGATAGCTGAATTATTTATCATAGTAAATACTGGTTCTTGTATGTTTTAACAGGCCTAGTGGAACATGGACGAAACTGGGCAGCAATTGCCAAAATGGTTGGGACGAAAAGTGAAGCTCAGTGTAAGAACTTCTACTTCAACTATAAAAGGAGACACAATCTGGACAGCCTCCTCCAACAGCACAAACAGAAGGTAAGTGCGGTGGGCATTGAATATTTTGCAGGGGAAAACTTGGCATCTTTCTGAAGTAATTCATCACACTTCACTAAGACTCTTTTGCAATCACCACTTGTTTCCTTTTCTACTTGTTTTTGTGTTGTGACATAAATCTTCTAGAAAAGGCAGCTGATGCTCACTGACCTGTGATACTAATCACTTCTTGCTTTCAAATGCAATAGAAATTTTTCTATCAGGTAGAACGCTCAAGCCTGAAGAATTCCTTAGTGCTCTGAAAACCATGTTCCTCATCAGTACACCAGCAACTATAGAAGTTCAGGTCATCACTGTAGAACAGTTACCTTAAAACACAATAAGCATTAACCCTACAAAATGGAGCAAGAGAATTGGTAGAAGACCAGGAACTGAAAGTTTTGGGGCATCTAAAGTAGAATCCTGAGTGTTGGAATCCTCTAAACTGCAGTGTTATCCTAGTCTTCTCTCACTGAAGTGAAGAGCATCAGTGTCTGTCTTTGCTGCAGTAGTTCTGTTGTCCCCCAAACATATCTTGAGATAGTGGTTTGTTCCAAACTTATTTTTGGTCAGGAGGAGCAAAAGCTGACCTGAAGTTGTAACAGTGTGCCCTTGTGAATGAATCTGTGCTAAACAGAGATTCTCTGTCTTGCATTTCAACCTCAGATTGATAAATGAGAATGCATGTAAAAGGAAATAATACTTGCAAATTTTCAGTACAATGTAAATGCTGTGTCTTTATCAGTCTTCACGAAGGCCCCGTGAGGAGCGAGATGTATCACAGTGTGAGAGTGTAGCTTCAACTGTGTCAGCTCAGGAGGATGAAGATATTGAAGCATCTAATGAAGAAGAGAATCCAGAAGACAGTGAAGGTAACATTTCTGGGAAGGAGATTTGAGTGTGCACAGAAAGGGACCTATGTTTTTTGCCAATTATATGCTCAGAAAGCTGTGTTCTACTTCATAATGCAGTGCTCAAATACTATGTTTCAGTTGGATTTTAGCAATTGGAACTCACTGGAGGGGAAAAAGCATTTTTAGTATTGAGCAGCCTTGAGATGTTATTGTTTAGCATTTTAAGATGCTTTGACTATGCTGTCATCTAGAGAGTAAACAGACAGCACCTGATCAAAAAATTTGTGCATGTTGAAACAAGTTGAATCAAAGATATGTAACCTTTGCTAGTTGATAGTCTCAGTAAAGCTTCAGACAGGCAAATTTAAGTGGTGGGTTTTGGGGTTTTTTTAAAAATTTGTTGATTGCAACTGCTAATAATTATAGGCACTCAACATCAGTCAGTCTTGGCCAGCTTTTTGTGAAGCTATAGGCAATGCAATTCATAAACAATGAATGAGAGAATATGGCTAAGTGTTGGGGATTTTGGTTTTTAGTTGTTGGTGTTTTTTAAGCTGCAGTGTTTGTGTGGGTAATTCAGCAAATTGTCCATTTCTATAATAAGTCGAATTTAATTACTTGTTTTACAGATGGATAGATTAAAATTGATGGATCCTTATTGCATCAATTTGTTTAACAAACATTGGTAAATATTGATGTGCTTCTAAGGAAAGAAGATTCTTATCAGAAGATAAGACTAGAATATAACATCTGTGCTCTAGGTGTTGCCATAGTTTTTTATAATTTTTTTTATTTATCAAAAAGCTATTTTTAATATAATGGAATTAATGAACTAGGCTAAAGAGAGGAGGAAGGTTCTTTACTGCAAAAATCAATACCCTTCTATAATTGCTATCTGGCTGTTGATGCTCTTTACACCTTTCGCAGAGCAAAGACGATATTTTTAAGAAAACAATGGTGATTCACAAAGGAAGTAAACTAGAACTGTTAACTTACAGCAAGAATTGCAAGTCAGCATGTCTATAAAAAGTGACTGATTTTCATGTGTAAAATCAGTGTTTTGCCACTTCTGCCAGCAATGCCTCTCGAACATGTTAATGTAAATCATTAAAGCTGCACCTTAGGTACTGTGAATGTTAACTCTCATCTTGCAATAAAGCTGCATCATATGTGGAAGTACCAAATCCCTGACATATGCACAAGAGTTTACTTGGCTGGCTCTTTGTAAGATCAGAGCTAGCTAAGCCGTAGTATTTCTGTAATTCCAGTCTCCCTCCTTAACCTATATCTGGTGATTTTTGGTTATTTTCCCTTTGTGAGTCAATTTTCTAGGGCAATTGTCTTGTTGTGTTTTGGAACAGCAGACATATATTTGATTATTCTAAAGAAACAGTTCATCAAAGTCCAGTTAGATTTCGTTAACGTTGAACCTTTATGCCAAAACTTTTTTTTTCCCCAGGTGCTGAAAATAGTTCTGATACGGAAAGTGCTCCATCTCCAACTCCAGCAGAACCTGCTAAACCAAGTGAAGAAGCTCCGTCTGAGAGTGCTTCTTCAAAAGTAACCACTGAGGCGACGGCAGAACAAGAATCTACCATTAAACCTGCAACCAGCACATCTCCCTCCTTAACAGCCCAAAGTGTATCAACAGCTGAAACTCAGAACCCTGAGCCACAGGTTAAGGAAGAAATAAATAATGAGGCAGAAGAGCCTATGGAAGTTGACAGTAGAAGCCATCCAGTTGAAGCTAAGCCTGTGATTACTCTTCCAGTGCATACCAAAGTAGAACCTGTAGAGACTGAAATGAGGCTACCAGAGAATATTCAAGTGAAAATAGAGAGTGATACCAAAGAGAGAGAGATGGAGAAACCCAAGGAAAAGTCAGAACCAGAGGAAATGGACTATAGTCTGTCACAACAAGTTAATGCAGCAAGACAAGAATCCCATTCAGATAATGATTCGAGTGCCACCTGTAGTGCTGATGAGGAAGTTGATGGAGAACCTGACAGGCAAGGGTGAGTTTAATTGTTTAGCATTCAAATATTGCCATCTTTAAGCAGTTGTTTAAAAAGTGGTTTTACTTAACAGTGATCCAAAAACTGTCATCGGTAGCAACATTTTTGTTGTGAGTTTCTACTAGGGAAAGAATTTCTGAAGAGTCTTTGCTGGAAGTGCAACAGAGGGAAATGTTGATTTAAAATTTTGATGAAAAGCCAAAAGAAGGGTCTTCTAAGGCAGATTAAGGCAAAAATCTTGGTGATAGACTACTGACTAGGTGGGTAGCAAACTAGCACAACTACCTGGAAAGCTAGAGAATGAGGGAAATCAAGCCATTTGGGATGTGTTCAGAGAATGGGGATTGTATTAAACAATTATCTGGAAAGGACAGCAGCTTACTGAAACAATGAAAATTTGCCAAAGCAAGAAAAGAGATTCAAGATGCTCCTGGCATGAGTTTCCATAAGTAGCTCTGTGGTACTTCTGATGGGGAGGGGAAGATCTTGCTGCTGCAGGATTTTCTGATACACAGCTATTTAAAAATCGGCGACCAACTAAAAAAATTAAGTAATGTGGGGAATTTTGTAAATTTCCCCATCTATCCACTAAGAAACTCAATAGTGATTGTGTAACTGGATCTGTACTGAAGTTCTTTGGTTTGGTTTGGTTAGTTTGTTGCTTTTACACAATACTTAAGAACAAATCTACATGTTCAGAAGTAGGTTTGGAATGGTTTTTTTATAGTGTGATTGGTTAGTGTAGGATAGTACATGGGCTCTCCATTCCCTTTAGCAAAAAACTGTTTGAATGTAGATCCAAAAATTTGGAGATGGAGTTGTTTTAATTGATTCTTGCTCTCACAAACTTGGTTTAGTAGAATCCATCCAAAACTCCTTGAATTTGACAGGGAAAACAGCCTGAATATATCTTTTAGTAGGAGATTAAACTTGCTTTTAAAAAAAATAAAATCTAGGGGCATAAAATATTGATATTTTAGTTACCTTTTAACATTCCATGTTTATTTGCTAGTATAACCTCTTCAGTCCTGTACCCAATTACTGCCATTGAACCATGTTCTATCAGTCAGTAGAACTTAATCTCTTGAAGGCAATTAATAATAGAGTAGTGGAAGTATTTCTCACTCTTACCAGTCAGTGTCTGTAAATTAATGGGCAAGTGTCCTGAGAAATGAATGACCTCTTTCTCCATAGCATACGATGTCTTCATGCAAACTTCCGAGTTCCTGGGAACTTGCCCTAAACACTGTGGGTAACCCACCTGAGTATATAGGGCTTTAAATGGACAATGCTGCATGTCTTTGGAACCACTTATGTTTTGGGGGATGGCTGACACCACTGATGATATTTGAAGTCTTTTTAATGTTCTCTTGGTTTAATTCCTATGTAACCATAGCATAGCATCAGAGCCAGTGCCCCCTCCCTGTCAGTGGTCTTAATATACACGCAGTACCAAGGATAGATGTTAAATGTCAGAAGTATCCAGTATCATTGTTCTGCATGTAGTCTTTGGAAGAGTGCAGTTGATGGTGTTTCTGCACTCCCTTGCCTCTTCAGACATCATCTTTCCACTTCACAAATATTAGCCCTCCATGTGAAAGTAGTATATTGTATACTACTGTTTATTTCCTGTGGACTAAATATGTCTAGTGCTTCCTATCTTCTTTTTTTTCAAAGCATTCTTTATAAAGAAGGTTGCATTCTTGCAGTACTGTGCATATAGAAACTGTATATATAAATATCTGGTATTGGAGATTCTGAACGCTTCTTTTGGTATTTCTGTGTATTATAGAAATACAGCAGCATGTGTTGCCCATTCTACCAGATGTGCTGTGGGACAAAACACAACATGATTCTGATTTTTCAGCTATTTGTCCAGTGTGTTAAACTTATTTGGTTTTTTTGAAGTCAAGAGACATACTTTTGCCTGTAAATTTTTTAAGATGTTTAATCTTTGTCTTTTTGGTGATATTTTTCCCTTCCTTCTATCTTTTTTTCCAGTATCTTCAGCAGGGAGTCAAAGCCCTCACTGTTAAATCCCACTGGGTCAATACTGGTGTCATCCACGATAAAGCAAGGGCAGATGGACCTGCAACAGCTTCACCACCGAGCTGCTGTCATACCACCTATGGTATGGGGTGTTTTCAGTGATAATTGAAGGAGTATCTGTTGTCCGTAAAACTAGTCGCAACACTAAAGCAGCAAGAAATTGTGAAACAAATGAAGAAATATATAATTTGCTTTGTTATCATACTTTTGAGGGGGGAAGTAAGTACAGTACAAACAAATACACAAGTAATCATTTGAAAACAGGTGTGGACCATTTGAAACTCTTATACATGGACTACAGCCACTGCAGTGGAGACATTGAGCAAGATAGTTGCTTTAGTAAGTACCTGTATTAATGTACCTGATGTTAATACCTTCCCATCCTTGTAGGTTTCTTGCAGTCCCTGTACTGTTCCTGTTGGAACACCAGTGAGTGGTTATGCACTGTATCAACGGCACATTAAAGCAATGCATGAGTCAGCGCTGCTGGAGGAGCAGCGCCAGAGGCAAGAGCAGCTGGATATGGAGTATCGAAGTGCTGTAAGCCCTTGTGGCACTTCCAAGAGCCCTAATGTTGAGTGGGAAGGTAGGCATTTTCACATCTGTCATGGAAATAACCCTCCATTTTATGTCCATGTGTTATACTACTGCCTCATTTAAGAATGAACATTTAGTGTACTGATAATTAACTATTGCTTTCTGATGGCACTTGATTGAAGGAACCTGTCTACGGTAGAGATCCTGCTGCAGTTACAGTGTTGGAGAACTACCTTGTAGCCCCTTTAGATAACGCAAAAAAACTGGCTCCATTTGGGTGGAATCCAAAAATGCGTTGTTCCTACAGAGAGATTCAGAAAGATTAGGTGTGCAGGTGAGAGGACCTAGATAACTCTGTGGTTTGGGGGAGCCCCTTTCAGAAGCTTACAGTGAAGATGGGAGAGAATTACTGAAGGAGTATGAGCACAATTAAAAGGAATGTTTTACTGCACTGGGGTACATATGTGGACATTGAGCACTAGAGTAGGACACAAGTTTGGTAGAACTGTCCTACTCCAGCCTGTCTGTCTGCAGAAGGACTGTGTGAAACATTCTTTCTCTTGGGAATATGATGGTTGGTTACTTTTGTATGTATAGAGGATACTTGAACTGAACTCTGCGATTTGGACCTATGTTTGCTGAATGTGGCTCTTAGTGTGACCTTCAGTACAGAACATGGCTAAAACTGCTCACAGAACCTGTCAGGGTGACTAAATAAGGACGTATCTGTAACCGTTGTTGGTTACAGGAAAGAGATTCAGATGGACAGTGTATGTTGAATCATCCGAACTGCTGCATAAGATTAAAAGGATGCATTTATTAACTTTCATTAGACTTTCATATTATGCTTTCTCTCTGTGTATATTGGCTATATTTTCATTCTTTGAACTGAAATTCATTTAATTCTGTTAACAGCTTGCAAATTACAAACAGCTTAGCAGAAGGTTGCTTTTTTTTGTGCAAGAAAAGCATATCCTATGGGAGGCCCAGTTCTGTACTACGTGTGTAACTTTTACCTCAACTTTCTTTACTTAGAAAAGGAATAGGTCCACAAACCGTACATTGTAACAGGGAAATAAATGTATGAGATTATGTACTGAATGTTACAATGTTAGAGGTATTATCACAGTTGCATAATTCTGCATTTTTAACTTTTATATTCTTGTGCGTTGTTTCTGTTGTCTCCGCAGTATTAGCAACATAAACTATCATGTTCTTTGAAACTTGAGTATTCTGTATTTAATATTCGTAACAATTTTAAATTATGTTATGAAAATGCTTCACCTTAATTACTTTTACCTAAGTAAAATGAAAGAACTGTAACCCTTTTTTTGCCTGTTAAACTATTGAGAAGGGAGCTTGTAGATGTGTGGAGGGGAGGGTAAGACTGTGGTTTTTGGAAGTTGCTTCTTTAGGTGGAAAGTCTGGGGTTGCTTGAAAATACCATTTAACTGAAATACTACCTGAATAACTCTTGGCATTGGCAGTATGGTATTATGAAGTGTGGGAAAGTTCTGGGGTGAAGTCTCTGCCAGCAAAAATCAAGGTGGTTATTGAGGCAGACGGAGAGAGAGGGATAACATGGTTAATGTAAATGGGTTCTACAAGCCTGGACATCTTAATCTGAAAACTAGAAGAGGCTGAGATGTCATCAGATCATTACAACAGCTACTTCCTAAGATATACTGTGCATATGAAAATTATCCTCCCACTGCCGTGTGCAGCAGAGAGCCCACAGACTGTTTAATAACCTTGCATTGCATACATCAGAACACTTCCTGTGTTGTGGGGCATCTTGTCAAACTAAAGGGCCTGTGGTTGAATTGGCTTATGACAACAGTACTTTACCATGGAATAAAATAGTGAAGATCCTTTAGAAAGCTATTATGGGATGATTAGTGCCGTCTTTTTTTGACTACGGAGGTTAAAGATGTAATTTCACTGCTGCAGTAGACTTGTTCTGCCTTGTAATTTTGAATACTTAAATTGTCCATTGCCAAGGAAAAGGTATTTGTGAAGTTCTGGTACTGGGTTTTTAATTTGCTAAATTCAGTGAAAATATATTTTCCCTTTAAACACCATTGATGAGCGATATCGGTATTTGAAATTTGATTTGTAAGTTGTCTGGGCAAGCAAACAAGGAAGAGAGGCTTTTTGCCTGGTGGGGTTAGCATATAAGTCTGGCTGAACATGCATGTAGACCTGGCTGATGCATAGGATTTGCAAAGGCATCTTATTTAAATTAAATCTTTTTCAATGGCAGAGCTTTCACTTAAAGGACATAAAGGAACAAGATACTGTTTTTCACATATAGAAAGTTTTTTCAAAGCTTTGGATGTGGAAGTATAGACATAGGAACATATTAAATTAAGCTGTACGTTAATACTACTTTTTAATTGAAACATTTGTACCTGATGAATACGTCTGACATTGGAGTAGGTCCTTTGTTAAAATTGTGCTGTAAACTGGACCTTTTGACTCTTTCTAATCCAGAGTTCTGTTCTTTCTGACAACTTTAACCTTCACAGGAAAACCGGTGGCCTATATGCCGTATGCTGAGGTCAAGCGAGCAATAGAACAGGAAGCACAAGTGCAAAATACAGCCACAAGGTCAGCCTCTCCATACAGGCTATCTCCAAGGGAAGTCAATAAAGCCTCTCCCCAGCCTGATATGAATGCAGCTCGCTATAGTGTCCCGCCAGGTAAATATTTTGTTAGGTATCGTAGCGATGTGTAGTCTTCTTTTGGAAGCTGGACTTCTGTGACCTGATGTAGTATCAGGTTATTCTCTAAATACTTTGTGACTTAACAAAAGAAAATAGATTGTTTTCTGTGTGTGCGTGTAAATAGGTACTCGGTATTTTTCTAGCTCCAGTGAGGTTATATTTTTGTTCTTCATTGCTGCATCAGCTGCATAACATTTATTTTACTAAGCAAATAGAATGTTCTGAAAAGTGTTAGAACAGCATAGGAACAAAGTCATCAAGAGTCTTTCAGCTTAATACAAGTACCATCATATTCAGGGGTGCCCTTTCTTATGACTGGGGGAGTTGAGGAAAAGAGAAAGCTGCTGCTATCGTTAGCATTAGTTTCTGACTGTAATTGCTTAATATTATAGTCTGAATGTTTTATAAAATAGTGAAATAACTGACAAATCTGAATTCTGAAGCTTGGATTATAAAGTCATGCTAAGAAAAGACAAAATCAGGGAAGCTTAGATTATACTTGACTGTTTCATTGCATTTAAAGAATAAGAACTTTCCTTTAAAACCAGGAAAACAACACAAAATTTGAATATACCCTGGGCTGTTATTTTTAAAAGCTTAGTTTTCAGAGTCTGCAATTCTACAGTGCAGCTTTTGCTATTTCATTTTGACCTTTGATGGGAGATTAGATACTCCGTTTCTATGTATAACATACACCTGGACATAGTGAATTTCAGAGTTGTAAATACAGCTAGATAGCTTTTGAGTATTGTGAGGTAACTCCCATCAGAAATTGTCAGATGAACTGGGCTATTTCTGTTCTTCTTGTCTCTCTAACAACAAGTAGAGCTGAAACAGACTGTAATGTTTAATGTACAATTTTTCCCCCAAGTTCTCCAGCCAGCACCTCACCAAGTAATAACCAATATACCTGAAGGAGTCCGCCTTCCAACAACCAGACCCACCAGACCACCACCACCACTCATTCCATCCTCCAAAACAAGTGTGCCATCAGAAAAACCTTCCTTCATCATGGGAGGCTCAATCTCACAAGTAAGGGAATTATTATTTGAAAATCTGTGTTTACATCAATTTTTTTACCCTTTCACCAACTTTCAACATCTTGTACCTGGTTATGTGTTCACAGCATTAACACTTAAGATATATAAATGCCACCTCTAAAAGTCCAGGAATTACAGGTGCCCTAGAAAATAGAACATGTTGCAGTTGTTTACTTTTAGTAGCATGGTTGAGGTTGTCCAGTTTAGGTGAACTGCATCTCCAAACTAAGAGTGACACTACACTCCTGGTGTTCCGCACTCTGATGCTTTGCAGTGGTGTCCTATAGCATTTTAAGATAGCATCATAGTAGTATTAGCATTCTCTTTTAAACGTAGATATGAGTCTTCATTCCAGAAACAAGAATTAACATATAATATATTTGTTGTTTCAGGGAACACCTGGCACTTACTTAACATCCCATAGTCAAGCTTCCTACACCCAAGAAACTGCAAAACCGTCAGTGGGTTCTATATCTCTTGGGCTGCCAAGGCAGCAAGAGTCAGCCAAATCTGGTAAGAAAAGTAAAGCTGGTAGGTGTATTATATAGACTATTTAATGATTCATAATTATAAGAAAAAAACCCCAAACTTTTTCTTCTTCTTCTGAATAGCTTCCCTGCCATATATCAAACAAGAAGAATTTTCTCCCAGAAGCCAGAATTCCCAACCTGAGGGACTCTTGGTCAGGGCACAACATGAAAGTGTGGTTCGAGGTAAAGAAAGTTATACAGGTTAAGAAACTTTGTCAGAGCCTGAGAAAACAGAGAGTTAACTTCTAGAGCTCAAACTGCTGAAGTGTTATTTTTAAGTACTATATGATTAATCTGCTCCTTATTTTCCAAGGCATGTGTATTTGTAGCTAGCTCCTCCTGTCTGCATGTCTCATTTAAAAACATTTGTTTCAAGGCATGCCAGTTTCAAAATTAAGTTGTTCACACAGAGCAGTACATGTGAAATATCCAAATACATCAAAAGAAAAGAAACTAAATACCATGGATTGATGCTGTAAAAGACATTTAATCTGTAAAAGGCTATGTTAAGATTAAATAGTCTGCCTCAAATGCATGCTGTTAAACTGAACTTTTCTCTGTATTTTAGTGTAAACTAACAGTTCTCACTGGAGACTTTAATTATTTCAAATAGAGTAGCTACTTTTTTTTTTTTTAATTCTCATATTTATCAGGATGTCTTATTTCAAATCAGGTACCACAACGATACAGGAGGGAAGTATAACACGAGGAACTCCAACCAATAAAGTTTCTGTTGAGACCATACCTTCTTTGAGAGGCTCCATAACTCAGGTATTTTTCCCCTTACTGAGAAGGCTGTAGCAAAACAGCATATTTAAATTATCACCGTGAATGTATTTGCATGTCTGAAAAAGTAAATTAATATCACAGAGTAGGAACTGCCTTGAAAAAAAGAAATTTTAATACAACCCGATGGTCAAATCCCACTATTGCTGAAGTCAGCATTACCATTTCATCTTTATGTATATGAGTCTTTAAACTTTTTAAATAAAACCACCAGAGCCTTTGGTATAGCTAACTGAAGGCTTATTAGAACTTCATGAAAATAGCATCACACCTGAGTTCACATACTAAAATCAACTGTAACCAGTCTTGTGCAGATGCTATTTAAACCAAAAAGGTAAATTAAGTGCTTTCGTCTCATCATTTTTTAAATGCTATTGTTTTGGTTGACTTGGGATCTCTAGTTATCAAAGTAATAGTAGCAATTCTCTGAGAAGGGTAGGTTTCATTACTCTGGATAGAAATAAAACCTAATAGCACCATTAAGT